>NW_015540128.1:642369-651605 GCF_001515605.1 Sinocyclocheilus anshuiensis | reverse complement strand
CACACACACACACACACACTCACACACACACACACTCACACACACCCACACCGATCCAGATCTCCTCATCAAACACTCGCTTCAGTCTCTCAGAGCACTTTGAACTCTGCGGGGAGTCGCTTTAAATCTCGGCCGTAAGCTGAACGCTTAACAACTGATGAGAATTATTTCCATAAAACCTCAAGCAACAATTTGGCTCGTTTTCCTTCTCTAAAAAAAGAATGATTGATGCTTCTGTGATTCAAAAACCTATCCTGGTTTTTCCTCTGCTTTATCGGGTGTAGTTATTAATATTTTGTGAAGATTTGCAGATGAGACCGCAGACAGTGTTCAACTATTGATGTCACAATAACAAGAGAACGTGGGAAGTTTGTGCTCGGGGTTTGATTTGGCCTCAGACGCCTCGCTTTTCTAGTTTATGAGTGAGAGAGGGAAAGGTCAGGAGACTCTGTCCATCCAACACGGATCTGTGTAATTGGAATGGCCTTTACTCATCAGAGATGAAGCAGATAAACAAACTGACAGTGATCGGACACTTCAGCGCAGCCCGAGTGAGAGAGTTTACCGGTAATACCGCGGTAGATATATTTATGCAAGAGACAGTTACACGATTGATATATTACAAATGCATTTCCTGATTTTATTAAAGCAGGGATTCACAGACTTTGTTATCAGCCAAAGCAAAGGCCTTTGAACTAAATCATTGAATAATTGAATTCAGAATTTTAAATAAAAAATTATTTGAAGTTAATATTTCCATAATCTTAGACATTTGCATGTTCATGGTAGTTTTGACTTTAATTTTAAAGTTTTAGAAATGTTGTGTTTTTGTCATTTTAATTAGGTTTTATATATATATATATATATATATATGTGTGTGTGTGTGTGTGTGTGTGCGTCAGCGTGAGCGTCAGCGTGTGCGTGTGTGAGTGTGCGAGTGTGTGTGTGTGTGTGTGTGTGGGTGTGTGTGTGGGTATGTATATATATAGACATTTTTTAATAATAATAATATAATAAAAATGAAAAACACACAACAAAATTACTACAACTATCTAAAATGAAAATTAAATTAAATATAAAAATAAAAACTAAAATGTGAATAAAAACTATAATAGTATATTAATGATATCAAAATATCTCAAGCATCAGTAAATATTTTATTAAATGCGATTATAAAATATCACATCCTCATATATTTTGAATGTCCTCAGATGAATAAATGATGAATTGTGCACAACTACAGTAGAAATGAGAACTGGTGCTCTTCAGTCTGTAGTTCCACGTGAGTTTGTGTTGCATGTGTGTAAAGTCAGATATTGGTCTGTCAGAGTGTTTAAAGCAAGCAATCTCTTCCTGACGAGTGTTTCTGGACTCGTGACGATAGATCAGCTAACAGCACTTCGACTGATGCTTGAGTGTTTTCACACGGCTGTCTGATGTTATAGATGGAGCTCAAAACATCAGGGACAGCGCTGGGATATGCATGCAATAACCTCACTACTGTTTGCATGGATCCTCTCAATATCGCAGTGACCTTTCCCAAACCAGGTTAAAGTTTCTTCTGCTCTTGTGCTCCGCAGGTGTACGAGCAGGACGATCTGAGCGAGCAGATGGCCAGTCTGGAAGGTCTGATGAAGCAGCTCAATGCCATCACGGGTTCGGCCTTTTAATGCAGACGCAGAGGACTCTCTCTGACTCACCTGAAGCCCTCAACCGGGATTATAACGGGAAAATGACTCCGAACCGAATCTCCGCGCTGGAGAAGAAGCGTCTCTTTTCTAACACTGTCTGAGATTTTATACTGGTTTACATACGATCTGAACGCAGATCCATCAGGAGGAAGACTGTGAGGATTCCTGAGCTTCATCTACTGACGGAAACCTTTCCCATGGGATTATTAGCGATTCACCTCAAACACGACCGAGTTGCCAAAATGCACATTTTCACTGACATCTTGCCAATCTATTGCTGCCAAAATCCCTTGAATACACTTCACTAGGGAACTGTATGTTCACACTAGAAAGCGGTTGGATGAAGCCGAGAAGATCGGATCATTTTGCTCACGCAGCACTGATTTTTATTGTTGATTGTTTGCTGTGTCTCTTTGTGAATCTCATATTGGTTTATTATTTGACCACAGAGGAACTGTAAACCCCTGCGGTGTGCTCTTGAGTTCACTTTATGCATTTCATCTCCATCCAGGGATAAATGAACCACTTGTGCTGCCAAAAATGATTTTCTTCCTCAGTATTTTTGCCGTGTTTTCCGGTAAAAATATCTAAATGTTCTTAAATCAAGATGCATTTACTTGAGAAGCAAAATGGCATCAGATAACAAGTCTTCTTTTCTGATAAAAGTATAAAAATTAAGTAAGTTTACTCTTAAAACTTGAAAAAAAGGGGGGGAAAAACTTATTTTTCTGAACCCGTCGGCAGATATTTTTTCTTGTTTTAAGCATAATTTTTTTTTTTTAGAAAATAAGACTTTTGTTTCTCTAGTAAATGTCCCATGCACCAAAAAAAAAACTTTTTTCAGTATATTTTAAAATATACAAAAATAGGCCAAAAAGTATATTTGCTAAAAATGTGTTTTAAAATATATTTACTGTATGTAAATAGATTTTTTGGTGTATTTTTGAAAATATATTTTAAATATATTTTTTAAAAGCATAAAAATTAGTTTGGCCCTTCATATATTTTCAATCATAGAAAATGCATTCACATTTCACACTTAAAATGATTTGTTGTCTATAACACATGAACATTTTATCAAAAAATGTAGCTACTGTAAAGATTCTAAATGTATCTTCTTGCCCCTGAAATACATTCTGAAATATATATTTGGTATATGAAGGTTGAATATAAATATATTTTCAATATTTTCTTTATGGTTTACAAAATATATTTTGGACAGAATTTGTTTTCCTTTTTTATTTTGGAATGTCGATATATCTGTACTGGAAATTAAGTCAAAAACACTGAAGAAGAACATGTTTTTTTGGTCTTGGCTTGGTTTTGCTGTGACCGTGATCAGTCAGTCGGTGAACAAACATGGCAGAAGAGTGAATTAATTTGTCAAATAATGTTAATGTGACCGCTTTGAGACATTTCATGCATTTCACACCATCAGCTTTTCCGTTCATCTCTTTTTTTTATGTCAGGAAGACTTTTTATGTGCCTATGTATATTTTTGGTCACTTTATTAATTTGCTGTGCTGCGAGACAAAAGATGGATGATGAATGGAGGATGAAATGCATCCCTATATTTGATATTTTTCTGCAGATCCTGGAGCGGCACGCTGTTTTTACTGTACAGACGCAGCGAGCGACTGATGGACTGATGGTTTCTACGATATATTTAATATATGATTTAGATTGTTCCTTTCACAGTAATTTATGAAGACGATGTGATTAATTCTAGAGCTTTTATTTAGCCCATTAGGAGAATAAAGGAGGAGGAATTCTGGGACGGATTTTCACTGTTTCTGAAGGAAGATATTTTGCTTCAGCATCATAACACGCCTTCAGTTGTCTGACGTTTTCTGTGTGTCGCGTTTAAATGTGATCGACAACATTCCTGACGTTTGGATTCTGAAGCATGGAGTTTGTGTGGATGTGCAGTCGCTCTCATTCCCTCGCAGTCTGTTCATCTTTCTCACAGTGAAGATTCACAGATCCTGCTACCAGAAAATAATGTCATTCATTTCAAAAGCAAACAGAGAATCCTCTCGCAGCTCTTTTCTACATCTGAAATCGTATTTGTTACTTTGTAATATCTCAAAATTCCGACTTTGTTCTTGCTTGTTTTCAGAAGTGCAAGATAAAAAGTCAGAATTGTGAGAAGAAGAAAAAAAAGTCTGAATTGACAAAAAAGTTTTGGGGGGAAAAGGTCAGAAGTGTAACATAAAAAGTTACAGTAACACTTTCTATGAAGCCCATATTTATAATACATTATAAGGGTATTTATGAATGCATAATGCATTATAAAAACCTTATAATATGTTATATCATCTTATAAATAATCATAACAACAATTATAATACATTATAATGCTTACGCATTTGTGGTTATAACTTTTAAGATTATGATTATTTATAACACACAATGAACACCATATTAATTGTGTTCACACATTACACATTCATCTCATCTTATGGCTGAGAAAAAATATATTATTATTATTATTATTACTATACTTATAATTGGTCTTTGATTGCTTTAAGTAAAGTAGCATAACAAAGATGGCAAGATATGAGACTTATAATACATTATAACTATGAGAAATATAATCTATTGTAACTTAAGTGGATGCAACATGTTCACTGTGTGTTATAAATCATCATACTCTTAAAAAGCTATAACCACAAATAACTAAATATTATAATACATTAAAACTGTTCTTATGAATATTCATAAGATGATATAACATATTATAAGTTTTTTTTATCATGCATTATGCATTCATTATAATGCCTTAAGAATACCCTTATAATGTATTATAAATATGGGCTTCATAGAAAGTGTTACCAAAGTTACAATTCAATTTTTTAACATTACATGGCAGGGGGAAAAACAGAATTATGAAGAGATATAAACTCAAAATTGCAATAAAAAAGTAAAAATTCTGAGTTTATATATCTTGCTATTCTGACTTTATTTCTCAGAATTACAAGTTCATTTCTCACAATTTTAAGTTAATATCTTACTATTGTGACTTTTTTCCTCTCATAATTGCAAGTCAGAATTCTGAATTCTAACCCATTCTGACTTAATATCTAAAGTTTGACATAATATCTCGCAATTCTAAGTCTATATCTTGCAATCCTGAGAAAAAAAGGTCAGAATTGTGAGATGTAAACTTTATATATTCTGACTTTTTTCTCATAGTTGCAGGTTTATATTTCGTAATTCTGACTGTTTTTCTTAGAATTCAGAGTTTGCACTTCAGAATTGCAAGAAAATAGTCTGAATTGTAAAATAAAAAGTCACAAGTTACCTTTTTATTTTTTATTTTTTGTTCATTTCCTGATGAATACAATACAAGCGTCATATGAATTAGTTTTTCATTGACAGCGTTTGTACCTCTACATGTGTAGAACTGAGCGGCGCTGGCATCGTTTGTGTCGTACGGGGTTGAACAGCATTCGTTTTCCAGAGAACTCTTCCCATAATTCAGCAGTGCCGGGGCTGATGGGATTGATCCCTGATCAGCTGATCATTGGTGTGTCTCAGAATCACCTTCATGCAGTGACTAATTAGTCGTGTTAATGA
Source organism: Sinocyclocheilus anshuiensis (assembly GCF_001515605.1). Taxonomy (NCBI): domain Eukaryota; kingdom Metazoa; phylum Chordata; class Actinopteri; order Cypriniformes; family Cyprinidae; genus Sinocyclocheilus; species Sinocyclocheilus anshuiensis. Next base: position 646,335 of record NW_015540128.1, on the reverse strand, counting down.
TAGAATCAGAAGGCAGCGTTGAGGAACATGAGCAGGCTTGTTAGACGTTCTCTGCTCGCGAGAGGAGGAATCATTCTTATGTGTATTTTACTTCATCCTTAAATTGTCCAATGTTAGCGTCGTTAACCAAATTAGAGTAGTGGTTGAGATCTGAAATGCGGTTTTCCAGCCGCTGCCGAGTCGAACCCTCCGGCTGTTTCTACCCATGACGTTGTATACGATTACTGGTTTTGTAATGCACTGTAGAACAGTCCAATGTTCCTTTTTATATAGAAATGTTATTTGAATGGTGCATTCTTTTTGTTTGATAAATAAAGCCTTTGATAATAAACCGTGTCTGTGTTCGATTCTGTTTGCAGGATTGCAATAGTGTGATTGGGTAACCGCTGCAGAAAAGCCTTTTACATCTCCTCTCAAAAAGTCCTGAAGGGTTTAAGCACAACCTGATCGACCACACAGATAGATGTGTGCAGATTAATAAACTGATATGATGGAGATGTTAGTGAGCTATCTATAGTTAGTTAGTTAGTTAGTTAGTAGGTTAGTCCTATCTATCTGTCGTTAGTTAGGTTAGCTCTATCTACCCTCATTATAGTTAGTTAGTTAGTTAGTTAGTAGGTTAGTCCTATCTATCTGTCGTTAGTTAGGTTAGCTCTATCTACCCTCATTATAGTTAGTTAGTTAGTTAGTTAGTAGGTTAGTCCTATCTATCTGTCGTTAGTTCTATCTACCTATCTATCGTTAGTTAGTAGGTTAGTCCTATCTATCTATCTATCTATCTATCTATCTATCTATCTATCTATCTATCTATCATTAGTTAGTTAGTAGGTCAGTTCTATATATCTATCGTTAGTTAGTTAGTGGGTTAGTCCCATCTATCTATCTATCTATCCATTTATCTATCTATCATCTAGCTAGCTAGCTAGCTAGCCATCTATCATTAGTTCTACCTATTTATCTCTCTATCTATCCATCTATCGTTAGTTAGTTAGTTAGTCCTATCTATCTGTCGTTAGTTCTATCTACCTATCTATCGTTAGTTAGTAGGTTAGTCCTATCTATCTGTCTGTCTGTCTATCTATCTATCGTTAGTTAGTTAGTTAGTTAGCTAGCTAGTAGGTTAGTCCTATCTATCTGTCGTTAGTTAGTAGGTTAGTTCTATCTACCTACTAACTAACGACAGATAGATAGTTAGTAGGTTAGTTCTATCTACCTAATTATAGTTAGTTAGTTAGTAGGTTAGTCCTATCTATCTATCTATCATTAGTTAGTTAGTTAGTAGGTCAGTTCTATATATCTATAGTTAGTTAGTTAGTTAGTTAGTTAGTAGGTTAGTCCCATCTATCTATCTATCTATATATATAAAGTATATATCTATCTATCTATCGTTTGTTAGTTAATTAGTTATTATCTGTAGTTAGTTAATTAGTTCAGAATGAGATTGTCTGTGAGACTAAATGGAAAGCAGCTCCTTGAGTCTTTATTTACATGTAAAACTGAAGAACAGACTTTGACTGTGTATGTTGATGAGAGTTGCTCTGAAGTGCTTAATATGAAGGTTTTTTAATGCATTGAGTTTGTCTGCTAAAGGTGTCCGGGTTAATTTAGCGTGTTCAAAGCGCTGAGAACTGAAGTGAATTCAGCAAACCATGGGCAATGATCACAGTCAAATGTGTGAATCTGGACGCATCAAACATGTTTCTAATAATACTGCACTGAGAGTCCTGTGTCAGCTCCAGAATAACCCGCAGCGCTCGCAGCACACAGCAGATGTCCTGTAAATGCTTGTGATTAATGGAGGCCGTGTGTGACATATGCTTCAACAGATGCTTCACATGACAGGAGAAGACTTACCGGTGTAAAACACTGTGACCATCAGATGCCTATCCCTCAGGAACACGACGGCTCTGCTCCACAGCCAGGTGAGCGAGATATGACATACGGATATTGACACTGCGGGTGAAACCTTTGAGATTTGGGTCTATTGTACTTCCATAACATGTCTTCTTTCAGACCAGTGGAAAGAAAGCATCCAAAATACATATTAAAGTGTTCATTTTATTGCACTTTATCTGCATCTATAGATTTCAATTCCAAACAATATGTTTAGTTTTTTTCTCTTACACACACCAATCATTACTGTTTTATTCCTCTCTATATTATGAAGGTTTGTTCATATTTCATTTAGACTGATTTAAACAACATTTTTTTTACTAAAAACATGGTGAAAATGTGTTTGTTTTCTGTCTGTTGACAGTATTTTCTGATTATTTTCTGATTGAGTGATGAAAAGAGAAATCCAGAATCCCCTCTGGAAAAACCTTTAACTCAAATATGACAACAAAATCAAACCTGGCTTTATCTAATGTTCAGACTTGTTGCAAATATGAATATAAATTATTGGAAATATATGCAAATTAGTGCATATTTAATTAGATAATTTCTCATTTGCGTATTTAAACATAACAATTTAGAAACCTTGAAATTGTTTTCAGTTATTTGACATGGCAACATTTCTAATTTTTATTTTTCAAAAATTAGTAATTTGGTTTCTATTTATATTTAGCTTTAATTTGTATTGATTTAATTTTTATGTGTAGCAATTTTACTACTTAAAACTTATTTCCGTTAGATGCAATGTCAACTTTTTATATGTTCGTTTACTTTTTTATTTTATTTTTTATTTATTACTATTTACTTTAATTTATTACTATCTTTGCATTAATGTATATTTATTCAATTTTTATTGGAATAATTCTACTACTAATTTAAATTAATTTTTTAGTAATTGTAGCATGCATTTTAATTAGATTTAAGTAGTTTCCTCTATTGCATCAGTTGAAGTTCCTCTTGAAGTTCTGAAATGCATGAAGGTTCGTGATGAATCTGACCCAGAATCTGATGGTGAATCAGGTCTGTAAAGTTTCATTACAACACTTTCACACTGAAAACATTTATTTGACATGCTTGCTTCCATATATCAGTTTCCACTCAAGCAATGATCTGAACAGCACTGCTGTAAGAAAAGCTAAAACCCTGTTTAAGATCTCAGTCTCATGATTGCATGAAGGTTTCTTCTAAGAGCAGAGCATCTCTTTCTTCGCTGGGCTTCGGGATGCAGCTGTTTTCTGATCCTCTCAGCTGAAAGTGAATCTTTGTCAGTCTCTCACGCTTCACTGACAGCTCTGCTAATTTACTGCCAGCAAAAGGCGACAGCGACATAACCTGCTTACAGCTGTGTTTGTCTGTTTGTGTGGCAGGTGTGTGTGTGTGTGTGTCGCACCTGAACAAAGCGCTGCTGCTCCTGCATCCATAATGAAGACAGAATCAGCTGTGAATCTCCTGTGATTCACAAGAATGCCTGTGACAGCCACTGAGGAGCCGCTCTCACCATATCAGCAGCGCAGAGATGCAAGAACAAATGATTGAAAAAACACTCAACTGATTAAAAACAATTCTGGGATAACAGAACTCTGATTGAAATGAATGTGCTGAATGTAAATGAATGAAAGAAATGTGTATATCTTCAGAAAAAAATCTGGGGGATGTTTGTGCCAGTCCTATTCTTATGTGGTCAATCAGCATTATTAATTTACTAATATAGAATTTATTAATAGATTGATAGCACTTTTATTTTGATTTTTTTAGTTTTCATTTGGTTTTTATATTTCTATTTAATTTAAATGTATGTCTATTTCAGTTTTAGTTGTTGTAATTTTAGTACTTAAACTTATTTCAGTTAGTTGCCAAGGTAGCATTTCTAATTTTCATTTAAATTTCAGTTATTTGGATTTTAAAATACTTTTTCATATTTTGAATATTTCTATTTAACCTTCATTTATATTTAAGTTTTATTTGTAGCAATAATTTTGTAAAACACAAAATTATTTTATTTCAGACAATGCAACATTTCAAATTTTCATTTAAATTTTAGTCTTTTGGAGTTTTTTTTTTTTTTTTTATAAA
>NW_015540128.1:619133-642126 GCF_001515605.1 Sinocyclocheilus anshuiensis | reverse complement strand
TTTTTTTTTTTTTAATAAACAAAGATAGATAGATAGATAGATAGATAGATAGATAGATAGATAGATAGATGAAAGGATAGTGTGACAAAGATATCGCTTGAGGACAGCGGACATTCAAACGAATGTTTTATTGTGAATATGAGATTGATCTGAAAAATTAATGCTGTATCAGATGCAGGTAATCACACTCGCTCAGTCCATCTCTCTCTCATAATACTCTACACTGCTTTAATACAGTATTACAATAAGCTTTCAATGAAGCAATTTAACGTTCCTTTGTTACTAGTTCTACAGTAATGTTTTCAAATTAGTAACGGAGGTTTGGGCTCAGCTGTTAAACTCAAACTGAAATTTGAATCCATTGCGGAAGGAAGCAGTTCTGCACAAAAGGGTTTTTTTAAGACACTCTCTCTCTCATAATACTCTACACTGCTTTAATACAGTATTACAATAAGCTTTCAATGAAGCAATTTAACGTTCCTTTGTTACTAGTTCTACAGTAATGTTTTCAAATTAGTAACGGAGGTTTGGGCTCAGCTGTTAAACTCAAACTGAAATTTGAATCCATTGCGGAAGGAAGCAGTTCTGCACAAAAGGGTTTTTTTAAGACACAGTATTGTTTCTTATTTGTTTACACACTTGTGCTGTAGAACTGTTGCATAAACACAATATCGCTAGGCCATTTCTAGGGTGTGTGTGTGTGTGTGTGTGTGTGTGTGTGGAGGTGCCCTTGAGCAAGGCACCGAACCCCCAACTGCTCCCCGGGCGCCGCAGCAAAAAATGGCTGCCCACTGTTCCGGGTGTGTGTTCACAGTGTGTGTGTGTGTGTGTGTGTGTGTGTGACTACTCACTGCTGTGTGTGTGCACTTGTATGGGTTAAATGCAGAGCACAATTCCAAGTATGGGACACCATACTTGGCCACACATCACAACCTTTCCTTTCCTAAATAGAAGATGTGCGTGACTCAGTCCTGCGGCCGCTTCACAGTTCTGATGTTCCTACAGTAGAGGGTTACCCTGTTGACCTGTTTACCCGAGCAGAAGCTGTGCTGATAGACTGTATGTTGATGGGCTGTTGACCTACATATGGAGACACAGTGGTGGAAATACGGTCTGCTGGTGGAGCAGCGGGAGGCTTTAATCTGCCAGAGCCCATTGAAACCAGCAGGAGATCCTCAAACACACACACACACTCAGTGGTTTGCAATGAAATGCTGAAATGTGTCAGATCAGCATATTGCATTATGAAAGGCTTTTTCTCATTTAACATTTTAACATCTGAATGTCTTACTTTTTACACAAGATAATAATAATATTGCCTTTTAATTTCTTATCTGATTTCTGAGATCACTGGCCCAAAGACTGGATTAAAGATGGCTAAACATAATGGGCTTGAGTAGAATATAAAACATTTCAATTTGGGGTCAGTAGGGGTTTTTTAATGTGAAAGTAATGAATTAATTCAGACAGTATTTTTTTTATTTTTTTTTGTATTATGCATGTACTATTATAGTTTTATTAATATTTTGAATTAGCTCTTATTTTACTAACTAAATTAAATATGTTAAATTTTTAGTAATTTTGTTGTGCTTTTCATAAATTGTATTACTTTTGTTTCAAAATCTATTTAGGTTTAATATATTATTATTTTAGTTTTAGGTCCTTTTTTTTCATATATCCAGTTAGTAATTTTAGAGCTTAAACTAAATGAAAATGATACATTGTGCTTTGGCAACTAGCTGAAGTAAGTTTAAGTTTTTAATCTAATATTTTCATAGGAGGCTCCTTCTCTTGTTCAACATTTTAACATCTTTTTCTTGACTTAATTAATTGGAATGAAAATCTTACAGTTTTACATAAGATAATAATAATAATATTGCTCTCATCTGCTCACCAAAGTTGCATTTATTTGACCAAAAAGTACAGTAAAAATAGTGAAATATTTTTTAAATTTAAAATAACCACTGTCACTTTTGATCAATTTAATGCGTCCTTGATGAATAAAAGTAGCAATTTCTGAAAACCGTTTTATTTTTATTTTACATTTTTTAATATTCCGAACTCATCTAATGTGTGCTCGTGGCTGATTTAATCTCAGAATATTCTGTTTTTTTAAGGCATGATGTGTTTAATCACAAATAGATGAGGTTCTGCTGAATGCAGAGGAGGCGGATGGAGATCATTAATCTCTAACCTGTAACTAATGAGTCCGTCGCAGCGCTGTGAAAATACACCACAGTTTAATGCCAAATCACAGCACAAACCCTCTATTCACAGCAGCCGAGCAATTCATCAGGCGACGGAGATTTCCTAATCGTCTTCATAGACCTGAAGAACCTCCATCCGTTATTCACACGCACTCATGAGTCCAGCTAACCAATCGTAGGAGTTGCATAAAATCAGTTGAGATTATTTTTCACTCGCTGTAGATGTGAAATATAAATAGATCATTTTTCTCAAGTACTAATGGCTTCTTCACCTCCGGTCGCAGGAAAGGCTCTCAGCGGCAGGCTGAAGCCCACTGTGATAATAAGACATTGATTTGACCTCACGCTTTCATTACATGCTGAACTGAAATAGACTCTTCCTGATGAACAAGCTTTGCAGAGCATGTGTGATTCTGTTTCTGTAATCAGCTGCAGTCATAAATGTAATATTCTGTTTGAAATGCGCAGAGATATTTCTGGTTACTCATTTTCCAAGCAGGAGCTCTAGAGGAAGATTCTGGGTTTGATTGCAAGTGAAGCTTCATTGAAGAAAGGCATGTCGATGGTAAAGAGCGGTGAAGTGTAGGTGCAGAACTCTCAGCATGTTGTTTGTTTGTTTTTATCATTTAAGCAGGAGTCAGAATGAATGTATCAATTGGGTCGTTGCACAACTCAAACACATTTTTTGCAATTTCTCTGGCAAAAAAAAAAAAAAAAGCATTTTCCTGAGTATTACTGAGTAATCCCCTATTTTGTAGAAGAGGGTCAAAATTTGGGGGATGGATTTCACCTGGGATTCAGAGCCAGATTACAGAGGAGTAAAATGACTTCAGAAAGACAGCGGCACCATGGTGTTATTTTCACAGAGATAGACTTTATCAATCTTTGTTGCATTATATGCCAGTGATGACTGTTCAAAAATGGGGGGGAAAAGCACTTTTTGTGTTCTTTTCCTAAAGTTTGCATGTCTGCAACTCAGGAAATATTAAATATATCTTAACACCCTGTTGGATTTTGGTTCTTAATAAACTTTTCTTTAGGTATCTCCATTTTTAAGGCTCTATAAGGTTTGGTTCCAGAGTTATGGGGATCTTAATACGGCTCCATGAGTGCGTTTTGAATCTTGAAAACCAAATGTGGATCACTAATAATGATAATAATGCAGCTAATGATTATTGCATTTAAAGAGTAATGTCTGAAAAAACAAGATACAAAATGTAATGTCTGTTAAGAACAAGAATCTAAAAGAAAATTAAGATATCTTTAATGCTTCTTGATTTACAGACAAGCAGATTTTAGGGTAGTAACACAAAAAGTGCTTTTTCCCATTTTTTAACTGTCGCCATTGGCATATAATGCAACAAAGATTGTTAAGATATTTTATTAATAAAGCTACCAATATCTGTGTAAGAATAACAATGACGCTGCCATCTTTCTAGTCTTTTTTACTCTCAAATCTCCGTTGAACATGATCATTTTGACCTTCTTCTACAGAACATTGGATTAGTCAGAAAATATAAATGTATATACATTTTTGTAAAACATACTCCAATAATCTGATTTATTTACAACTTTGAAAAAAAAAAGTTTTACAGCGTAATATTGTATAATAATAAATAAAGTAGGACAAGTACATTGCGGTGTTACTTAAGTATTATTTATGGACCATTATAGTTTTTATTCATATTTTGAATTAGCTTTTATTTTTATACTTCGAGTTTACCTTTTAATTGTATTATATTTTTTAGTCATTTTGTTATATGCTTTTGTTATTTTTATTAGTTTTTGTTTTGTTTTAAATATTAAAGGTTTAATTTATTTTAATTCAGTTTGTTTTTATTTTATTTCTGTTTATTTAATTTACGTTATTTTATTTAAATAAAGTACTTTATTTAATACAGTTTAATAAGTTAGTTAATTATAACAATAAAAAATACTATTTCAGCCTTTCTACTTCAAAATTTCATGTTTAATGCAATGTGTTACTTGCTGTTTCTTTTGTATTTATTTTTGAAATTTAATCGCAGTTTCTGACGTAAAATTGGTAAAAAAAAAGAAAGAAAGAAAGGTGATCGTGCCTTTTTTCCTCACAATTATTTTATATCTGAAAATTCTAATTTACAATAGTATAAATACAAAAGATATTAAAAGAATAAAAACATATTATTCTTTCTTTTTTCAGAAAAAGGCAAACATTCTGCAATGACAGTACATAATTTTCAATCAAAAATCCAAATCTCTTTAAAACCTTCAACACTATCCATAAATTTGTAATATTTAAATTCTAGGTGTATTCTAGCTATAATTACATTTTTTTTTAAAACACACACACACACACACACAAGAACATCTGTGTTATTGTTTTGTTCTATTTACCTGTCATGTTGTGTAGACTGTTGCTTTAGAGAGCGAGAGACAGAGAGATAAAGTTTGGTTTTATTTATTTGTTTGTTTGTTTTTTGTCCATCCATCTTGACCAGGACTCACTGGGAGATTTTTTTTTTTTTTGTCCCTCAGTTGGACCGGCCTTACTCTCAGCAGGCAGTTTAAAGCTGATTTCAGGCTGAGGTTACAGCAAATGCAGCTTCACACTCGAGATAACCAGACATTACTGTCAGTCAATAGTAGTGAACCGTGAGCCGAACCTCCACTGAGAATAACACACACACACACACACACACACACACACACACACACTTCACATCCAGAGACACTGATTTCTAATGTGACAAAGCTAGAATGTTTAGTGTCTTTAATGTTGTAGATTTCTAAGGTTATTCCAGTTCTGCAGCATGATTCTGATGTTTTTCCATGAATGTGGCTTCAGCTCAATCGAGAAGGACCTGGCTGCAACTGTAAAAGCTGTGCAGTTTCACAAGTCCTCACTATAACACACAGAGAAAATAACATTAGCCTACATCTCGCAATGGCGAGATAAATTAATTATGAAATATTCATTGGTGGTGGATGCAGTACTCAAACTCTGTAGTACAGAAACACTTATAAAATATTACTCCAGTAAAAGAATGCGTGTGCAAGTTTTATTAATTCATAATTTAATGTAAAAAATTATCTGAAGACGTGATCCTCCCACTGTGAAATGTAGTGGGTTGTTCATGTGTTAGCCTAAAGACCAGCTTAATTTAGCAAAACAATCATTTCAGGGACATGGCGAGTTACAGGCTAATGTTTTTTTCTTCTTCTGTGCATTATACTGTAATGAAGGCTTTGTGAAACTGCACAGCGTTTTTAGCTTTTTAAACAACATACTCTCTCCTAAACCAACTACCCACACATTTCCTATCATGTATGCCTATGAAAGACGCTCGAACCAATCAGAGCAGGTGTGCAGAGCTGCAGCCAGGTGTACTTGGCTCAGTCTAACAGCACTGCATGGTTTTCTCCTGCGTTATCATTCGTGAACACTACGAAGATGCTGTGGTCCGGTTCTGTCGTACTGAACGTCAAAGCCTCTTTGTGTCAAACGGCTAATAAAATCTGAATCTGCAGCGGGAGGCTAATCATATTCAGATTCTTCATGACACTATTTGTCCTCTAATTCAATTCATTAAGAAGATTTTCAGAGTATTTGAGCAGCGTTGAGCTGTTAGACAGCAGAAGAGAGCGTTTATTGATTGTTAAATGTCTCTCCTGGAACAAATAACATTCAGTGCGACCGATAGCTTCAGTTCTCGGCTGAAATTATGGTTCATTCACATTCTGATTCCTCTCAAGGATTTTATTGAAACACCTCATGGAGATTTTTTTTCTTGCTGTTGTCATTTTGGCTGCTCCATGTTATGGGATGATGCTTTGAAACAATATGGGAAAATATATTTATTTTACTATTATAGCTTTTATTACAATTTTTAATTAGTCTTTCAGTTAACTATTATAACCCTAGAAAATATGACTTTTTGTGTGTGTGTGTGTGTGTGTGTAGTATTTACTTTAGAATTATTTTTTAGAATTCCTAATAGTCCTTAAGCATTATTCAAAACTATAGATTCAGTTTTAAATCCTGATATAGCTACTGGTCTTGATAATACTCAAACAACATGAGAAAAGTTTTAATTAACAAAATCGATACTCTTAGAGCTAGTATTCTGTCTCCAGACTTTATCCTTGATTATTTCATCCCACCCTCATTAGAACATTATTTAAGTGAGTTTAAACCGATTTCATTATCTGATTTGGTGGATTTAGTCTGCCATATGAAGCCCACTCAGTGTTCTTTGGATATTGTTCCTCCACGTCTCCTTATTCAGGTATTGGACGTGGTTGGCCTAGATCTTTTGTCAATATTGCACTCCAGTTTATTGAGTGGTGTTGTGCCATCCTGCTTTAAGCATGCAGTGGAACAACCCCTTTTAAAAACGGCCAATTTCAAAACTGTCTTTCCTGACAAAAAATCTACAGAGGGTTGTCTTTCAACAGCTTTCTATTAATTTAAATGGAAATGGTATTTTTGATAAGTTCCAATCAGGATTTAGGGCCCAGCACAGTACAGAGTCGGCCCTTCTCAAAGTGTCTAATGATCTGTTTTTGGCTGTCGATTCAGGAAAGTGTGCAATTTTGTTTTTACTTGATTTGACAGCTGCATTTGACACTATAATACATGAAATACTGATGGAGCTCTTGAGACTGTGGGCTGGGATCCAAGGTAATGCTCTTAACTGGTTTAGTTCAAATCTCTCTGGGAGAACTTTTTCTGTTGAATTAGGAAATTTGCAGTGTGGAGTTCCACAAGGATCAATATTGGGTCCAGCCTTATTTTCTGTTTACATGCTTCCTTTGGCTGATATCTGTCAGAAACATAATGTATGTTACCATCTTTATGCTGATGATACACAGCTTTAGCTGCCTATGATAAAAATGGGGGATAATTTGGCCTTACAGTCTCTCTTTGCATGTTTTAATGATATTAAGGAGTGAATGGCACACATTTTCTTCACCTAAATGAATCAAGGACTAAAGTGATAGTGTTTGGCCCTCTGAGTTCTTCTGAACCTATAATCAATCAATTAGGTCCCTTTAAATCTAAGGTACATAATCATGCAAGGAGTCTTGGAGTCACTTTTGATGCAGAGTTAAAGTTTGATAAGCATATCAATTCTGTGGTTAGAGGTGTTTTTTCCAATTAAGGGAATTGGTGAAATTGTAGCGAAATTGCCTTTTAATGATTTGAAAGTTGTAATGCATGCTTTTATTACATCCAGACTGGAATATTGTAATTTGTGTGAGCTGAAGGGTTTTTCTGAAGAACAGCAGGCAGTTTAACTGTTCAGGACAAACAAGGGACTCGTGAACAACTATCAATAAACAGAAAAACACAGCTGTGGATCATTCAGCTAACAACACAGTAATACAAGGGTATTCTTAATACTGTATTGAACGGGTTCATTTTTATAAATTCAACTATTATTTTCTTTTGTGGACTATATGTAAACATCTTTTATGTGAAACATCTTATTCAGGTCAGTAACAAATAACAAAATAACATGCATTTTGTATGATCCCTCTTATTTTGGTAAAATAATTAACATTTTGCAAGGTTTATGCAAACTTATCACACTCAAATGAGTCTCTACTCAGCAAAAGAGCAGATTTTATTTTCATCTGTAGTGTTTGCTGTTGAAAGCTTTGTGCGACAGATCAATCTTCTGGCACCTTTTATTTTCCAGTCTATTTTTAACTTCTTGGAATAAGCACAAGCTCCAGTTTCACACAAACGCGTTACGCAACAGAACTTTGAAATCTAATATCCAAAATCTAACTCTCGCCTGCTTGGAAACATCATTTTCACCGTTTACGCTGCCTGTGCAAAGCATACTGGGAACAATCAAGAAGTGTGTTACATTACTTCATTTTAAGCAAATTAAGCAAGAAACTAAAATGATTTTTTCTAGTCTGATAAACAGACTCCTCATGAAGTGCTTTTATTGAACAGCAGACGCTGAGATGCTCCTGGCCTCCTAGAAAGAGAATCAAGGAAAAAAACTATCTAAAATAAGTAAATGAGGCGTCACAATTCTGGAAATGAGAAGAAAAGAAAGACGGCAGTGATGTAGAAGGAGTTAGGATGAGAAGGTCTGAGGAACATCAGCAGATCTGCAGTGTTTCTGTGGAAGTCAAGCATCTCGATTTGCTGTAACGCTGAATATAAAGGTCAGCTTATTCAAATCACCAGAGCCGGAGCTGGAATAATGTGATGGAGGATAAAAGCAGCAAACGCCTGCAGAGACTTGAAATGTCATTAAGTCAGAAAAATTAGCTCTTATTGTGAGCAGCGTTTGCCCTCCGAGAGCAAATGAGAGCATTCCTGTACAAACATCAGTCAATCACATAAAAATACCTGACAGCAATAGAATTAAATCAACATTAAATACAAAAACAAAAAAAACTAATTCTATTGCAAGTGGTTTTGGATAATTCTTCCACAGAACTGCAACTTGGCTTTTTATCTCAAAATAACTTTTGAGACTTTTTTTAAAGCTGCAAATTTGTGTCTTAGAATTCTGAATTTTTACATATGCAAATCTTTTTTTAAAACTCTGAATTAAGAGATGTTCTGTGAGATATATGAAAATATGCATAAAGAAAAGAAAAGTTCAAAAAGCATCTTAATTTTGAGGGGAAAAATATATATATAATTGCAGATGTAAACTCAGAATTTGGAGATCATAATTGTGAGATACAAACTCAAAAAAATATTAAAAAAATTATAACTGCGATACAAACAGAATTTACTGTAGAGAAAAAAATACAATTATAATTGTAGATGTAGACTCAGAATTCAGAGAAAAAAACATAATTGTGAGATATAAACTCAGAATTCTCAGGAATAAAGTCAAAATTGTGAAATGTACAAGCAATTAATTCTGAACTGAATCTGAACTGTGCGATAAAAAGTGGCAATTACTTTTTCTATTCCATAATTTCTATTTTTCTATTCCACACACACCGGCAGCCATATCACCCTGTAGCCCAAGACTGGTTGCCCACTGAAGCTAAGCAGGGCTGAGCTGGTCAGTACCTGGATGGGAGACCTCCTGGGAAAACTAGGTTACTGCTGGAAGAGGTGTTAGTGAGGCCAGCAGGGGGTGCTCACCCTGTGGTCTGCGTGGGTCCTAACGCCCCAGTATAGTGACGGGGACACTATACTGTCAACAAGCACCGTCCTTCGGATGAGACGTTAAACCGAGGTCCTGACTCTCTGTGGTCATTAAAAATCCCAGGATGTCTTTCGAAAAGAGTAGAGGTGTGACCTCGGCATCCTGGCCAAATTTGCCCATTGGCCTCTGATCATCATGGCCTCCTAACAATCCCCATATCTGCTGATTGGCTTCATCACTCTGTCTCCTCTCCACCAATAAGCTGGTGTGTGGTGGGCGTTCTGGCGCACTATGGCTGCCGTCGCATCATCCAGGTGGATGCTGCACACTGGTGGTGGATGAGGAGATACCCCCTGACAATGTAAAGCGCTTTGAGTGCCTAGAAAAGCGCTATATAAATGTAATGAATGAATAATTACTCACAGAGCTCTTTAATTGTGTTTTGCAGCAGAACTTACAGACTTTTAGTTAAAGAACCATAGTTTGTTTCATGTTGTTTTCACACACACACACACAGACAGACACAGACACAGACACAAAGACACTCACACAGACACACACACACACACACACACACAGACAGACACACACACACACACACAGACACAGACACACACACACACACACACACACAGACAGACACACACACACACACACAGACACAGACACACACACACACACACACACACAGACAGACACACACACACACACACAGACACAGACACACACACACACACACACACACAGACAGACACACACACACACACACAGACACAGACACACACACACACACACACACACAGACAGACACACACACACACACACAGACACAGACACACACACACACACACACACACAGACAGACACACACACACACACACAGACACAGACACACACACACACACACACACACAGACAGACACACACACACACACACAGACACAGACACACACACACACACACACACACAGACAGACACACACACACACACACAGACACAGACACACACACACACACACACACACAGACAGACACAGACACAGACACAAAGACACTCACACAGACACACACACAGACACAGACACTCAAACACACACACACACACACAAAGAGAGAGAGAGACACACTCACACACACGATCAGCTGCTTATAGTTCATACAAACTCACACTCACTAAAGGAACACTGTCCAGATGAAGATTCAGTGAGCATCAGCGTAAAAACAACGAGACTTCTATCATTTCAAGAGAAATCTCTGACTGTATTCCAGGTGATGATGATCAGGGATTCGTTGCCAGGTGCATAACAACAGCACACTGATTTCTGATGACAGCTTACTCTCTCTGTAATTTTCTGACCCACATTTGAATTAAATCATTGAGTTGAAGGACACAGAATGAACTGCTGTTTCGTCAGGGTTTCTATAAATGATAATCATCTGAATGCAGACTCACTGAGAAGCAAGTCTGAAAACATGTGAAGACATTAACGCCAACATCAATACCACCAACACATCTGTTCTACCTGAACAGAACAAAAAAAGTCATACCTGTTACTTTAGTATCCGTTTAGTATCATTTTATAGTTTTTGTTAACATTTCGAATTAGATCTTATTTTTATATTTTCTGTTTAATTGTAGTTATTAGGGTTTTTTTGTCTGAACACAGCAGCAGCAGCAGGGAGCAATCCGATTACATCTGGAAACAAACGAGAGGGAAATATTGATAAAGGACAAAGATACGGGAGGAGGAAGCACTTTCCAAACAAACAGCAGCCTGAGGTTATGAAGCTGAAGCTTGAGCACTTATTTTTATTGTCACGAGCAGTTTCCATTCGTGACCAAGTGGAGATCAAGTGCAAACCAAACCCTCCAGCAGCACAAACACAGCGCCTCGCTCCAGGACTCCTACTGTACTTTAACCCAAAAACTGCTGTTTGCATCCATATTTCATTCTCGGATCCTGCACTGTGCAGTTGGCATGATTTTGGCCCATTTTTCAAGGGTCTGATGACAGATTCTATTTCTGGACGGTGTGATGTTGTCACAATTAACAATACAACCATCCATTGTTTAGTAATTCTTATGAATGCGTTATTTTCCTTTACCTCTCGAGTTTCGTGAGCACTGTTCAGTCATTTTCACTCGCTGTATCAATGAGGATTTTATTCAGGAAATGTGCCGCTTCTTTAAATGATTCATGAGGACAATCTGAATAATAACATCAAGCATAAACCAACCAACATCACATTACAATAATACTCCACTGTGTTAAAGTAGAACAATACAAGCTTATAGAATCTATAATTCAGTAAACAAAGACTTGGTAAAGAGCGGAATTATTTGCATAGCCACTGCAAGTAGTGCACTGTAAAAATATATTTTGTTTTTTTTAAGTTTATTTAAAGTATATTATTGTATGTTTTATAGGAGAATCCTGTTTCAGGTTGTTGTTGTTGTTGTTGTTTTTTAATACAGATCAGAACTAGATGATTTAATAATGATTTAATAATGTTTCATTTTAATATTGTAATTTTTTGGAACATTGTAAGGTATGTTCCTTGCTGAATTTGACATGCACATATTTTCTCAGATTTAAATACTGTAAAAAAAAAATGTATGCTTTTAAATATATTTATATTTTTTTAACTTATTTTCAAATATATTTTTTTATTTATTATTTTCTCGCAGCCCCACTCGCAGGGTTGCCAGCCGTTCATTTCAAAAATAAATACATTTTGAGCTTCCCTTATTCTGTCCTTTATTTTCTTGTAAAGAATCACAATTGTCCCTTATTTTCCATTTCTGAAGTTAATTGGCAACCCTAATGATGACGTAATTATCTTTTGACTCCCTCGACAGAGGCACCTTGCTAAAAACAACGTCATTTGTTGAAGATAAGCGAGCAAAAATACAATGAATTACAAGGCTGTAGGGAACAGTTCACTATTGTAGACGTATAGGCCTATATATTGAGATTGACATTATTTTAATAGGCCTATTATAACTCTTAAACAATGAGAAAAATGAATGGAAAAATACTTCTGAAACCAGCGCCTCTGAAAAAGTGGGTGGCATTAATGCATAATATTATTATATTAATATTATCACTTAAGAAAAAAAATCACTCACCGGATTCAATGCACATATGCAATATGCACATATTCAATGCAATAATGCACAGACTAAATGGGTAAAAACATGGGTGTTTCCCTGACTGATATAACATGTACCTTTAATGCAATGCAATGCTAGTGGCTCTGGTTAAAAGCGTCTGACTAATGCATGGATGTATATGCAGCAGTACTTGCACTGGTTCTGTTGAGCAGGACTGTCAGAAGGAGTTTCTGCCATGCATCTGTGTGCATACGCATGTTCTTCAGTAATGAAGAGCGTCTCTGGGGTCGCTGTGATCTCTGCGCTCAGATGACGAAGGTCCGGCTTCAAGTTCTCGCTGACCAATTTCAACCACACTGAACTCTAACATGAAAGAGAAGAGCTGGATATGAGCGACCGCAGCATTTGATGAGAACTACAGACGCCTCACAACTCTACAGTCAACACAACGTCAATATGTTTCAATAAACAATATGTTTCAGTTAGAATAACATCGACTGATAAATCCTGCACAGGACTGTGTATTAATGAAGTAAATGAGGTCAGTCATGTTGCTGCGATGATACTGAGAGCGTGTGTGGAGCTCCTGAAAGACACACAGAGGTTTAACTGAGCTGCTGTTTGGGAAGAAAGTGAAAACGAGGAGTGGGATTCAGACACACTGATGGGAATCACCGGCTGTAATTAACACCTTCACCCCTGAATCAACCTCACAACCTGTCATGAGCCTCAGAGGATTCAGTGCTGAACCATAACAGCCCTGAACACTGTGAGGCATAAAAGAATCACCAGAAAATCTAAATGGAACAGTTTACTGAAACTTCAGACAGAATATTACAATATCTTGCATAAAAAGTTTGCATATTTTTCTTTTTTTGAGTATCATATTTAAACCTTAGTCTGATACAGTGAGAACATGGAGGAAAAAACAGCTCAGTTGTATTCAAACAATTACACTAAAAGAGCTTTGACTGGATAAAACACTCTAAACTATCAATCAGACGACAGAAGACATGCAGGAGATTGAGTGTGAAATAGGTTTATATTAAATATGATACAGTAGCTTTATAGGGTTAAATTTAACTATGTAACGTAGATATCTTCATGAGTCATATTCTTATTTAAAAGCAAGCTATTCTCATTCTTGTTCTCTTCCTCTCTTTTCTGCATTTCTCCTCTAGTTTGTGTACTGCGAATATTGTAGCTGTTATGTTATTTGTAAGTCACTGTGGATAAAAGCGGCTGCTAAATGAATAAATGTAAATCTATTGTGTCTCTGTGTTTTTCCCATGGTAAGTGTGGTAACCAGGATTAGTTTTCCCTCCAGCTGCCCTCAGTATAAGTCAAGTCATTTTTATTTGTTTAGCGCTTTTCATAATCCATGTTGTTCCAAAGCAGCTTTAGAGAAAATGGTGCATTAATATCTTAAAGCTCACAGTGAGCAGCCAAAGACAAAAACATCCATAAAATGGAAGCAAACCCTTGAGAGTAATCAATCTACATATAATAAATATGATCTAGTTACTGCATACTGACTGTATCTATACATGCAACATCAATAAATCTTTGTTTTTCTTGCGTGCTTTATGATTTCTAGTGGTTATGTGTGCACTGACTCATGCTCTGCTGTATACTCTGCCAACAGCAGTTTGTCAAATGACAGTATCGATGACACAGAAGGATAAAAATATATGTTTTACTTACAACGAGATTCTGAAGCGCATGTGACAGACAGAGATACTGAGCTGAGAGTGGCTTTTGAATTTGAAAGGAGGCAGCAAACAGGATTCAGAACTGAAACATAAATTCGAATGTAAGGAAGCAGAATTAAAAGAACTGAAATTCAAATAAATAAAACTGTAATTTTATAGACAGGCAGATCGATGGATAGATAGACAGATAAACAGACAGACAGACAGACGGATAGATGGACACACAGACAGATGGACGGACAGAAAGACAGATAGAATGACAGACAGACGGATAGAGAGACAGATAGATGGACAGACAGACAGATGGATGGACAGACAGACGGATATAGAGACAGACCGATAGAGAGACAGATAGATGGACAGACAGACAGATGGACGGACAGAAAGACAGATAGAATGACAGACAGATGGATAGAGAGACAGATATATGGACAGACAGACAGATGGATGGACAGACAGACGGATAGAGACAGACAGATAGAGAGACAGATAGATAGATGGACAGACAGACAGACGGATAGAGAGACAGATAGATGGACAGACAGACAGAAAGATGGACAGACAGACAGATGGATGGATGGACAGACAGACGGATATAGACACAGACCGATAGAGAGACAGATAGATGGACAGACAGACAGATGGATGGACAGAAAGACGGATATAGAGACAGACAGATAGAGAGACAGACAGATAGAGAGACAGATAGATGGACAGACAGACAGATGGATGATAGAAAGACGGATATAGAGACAGACAGATAGAGAGACAGATAGATGGACAGACAGACGGATATAGAGACAAACAAATAGAGAGACAGATAGATGGACAGACAGACGGATATAGAGACAGACGGATAGAGAGACAGATAGATGGACAGACAGACAGATGGATGGACAGACAGACAGATAGAGAGACAGATAGATAGAGAGACAGATAGATGGACAGACAGACAGATGGATGGACAGAAAGACGGATATAGAGACAGATGGATAGAGAGACAGATAGATGGACAGACAGACAGACAGACAGATAGAATGACAGACAGACGGACGGACGGACGGACGGACGGATAGATAGATAGATAGATAGATAGATAGATAGATAGATGGACGGACGGATGGACAGATGGACAGACAGACAGACAGACAGACAGACGGATAGACAGAGAGATGGATAGACAGACAGACAGACGGTAATAAAACTGAATACAGTCCAAACTCTGAATGTGCTCAGCAGCTGCATATAACATTGTCTTTCTCTCTCTGTAATAAAACAACAGTCACTGAAGGCCAAACAGAAGCAGTGGAGCTGATTCACACACAGCCGTCTAACTGCAGCCGTATGTGGACGAGCATATTCCCTCATGGGGCGTTACACAAACAAACCCTAAAAATACAACAGCGCATCATCGCATGCTGCTAATGAGGGCCCGTCAAATGCATGCGAGTCTTCTCCAGTGCAAGCAGCTCTGGATATTCTATTATCATGGTCCACGAGCCTCTTTCGCCCCGCGAGATGCAGAGACGCTCCTCAGATGTTGTCACTGTAGATATATGAAACGAGCCCCACATACAAAAGCAATTCGAGAGTCTGCTGCTTTCACATCTCGACCCTCCGGCAATAAAACCACGTTCACGACTGGCTAACTTCAACCAACTTAATTCATCTTGAAACGCGCTCGGCGTGCATTAATGCTGTGTTGTATGTACTTTAATAAGACATTTTTCATCTGCATAATCAAGCGGCGCTCAGGCCGACTCCACGTTTCTCCTTAATTCTGCCTCACAGGAAGACATTAATGGTTTCATTTCCTGCTGTTATCTCCTGATTAATGTTTCCTTCTTCAATTGTGTCTGTGTCGCTGCATTTTAGCAGAAAGCCACTGAATAGAAGCTCTGACAGCGACGTGACGGGATCGTGACATTATCACGGAGGAAATGACACCTGATTTTAGGGCTTTTCTAAAAAAACTAACTCAGGGCATGAAAGAACTACATAAAAGCTGAATCACTCACACGGGAGACACGTCCCACAATGCTCTGCTCTGCTGTTGACTCATTAATTAAAAGAGGCAAATCAATTCTCTAATTTATCTTTATTCCACAGAGCATGGCTGAACAGAAGCTTTCTCTTCAGAATAGAAAACATCATTTAACTTGAAAACCTAAATGAGACTTTTTATTTCACAAATCTCACTTTACACCTCGCAATTCTGACTTTATAACACAAAATTCTAAATTTATGTCTCACAATTTTGAATTCATATCTCGCTATTCTGAGTTTATATCTTGAAATTCTGACTTTAAATCTTACAATTCTAAGTTTGTATCTCAACATTTTGAAGTTATATTTAAAAATTCTGACTTTAAATCTTGCAGTTCTGAGTTTATATCTTGCAATTCAGTTTAAAAAAAAAAGATTATTGCAACTTAGTTACTTTGTAACTTTTCAAAAAAGCCTGAATTGGGAGATAAAAAGTCACAATTACTTATTTTATATTTTCTAAAAAATGTTTTGTCTTTTTTATTTTATTTTATTATTTATTTATTTATTTATTTTCATTTTATTTATTTCTAGCAAAACAAGCTTCTATAGGGCTGTTTCTTAAAGCTGGCAAGAAAAGAAAATTCTAAATGCATGTTATGGATCCTACTGTGAACTTTTGTTCTCAGAAATGCAAGGAAGTCCTAATTTTGAACTATTAACCTAATTTAACCTCAGAATTGTGATTTAAAAAAATGTAATAAAAGCACTATCTTATTGTATCCATTCTCATTAAATGATGGTGGGTGAGTTTTTAGGTAAACTAGTCCTGTAATGTGTCAGTTAGTGGTTGTTTCTCAGTATACAGCACTGCAAACTCATTCCAGTGACAGAGAAAGGCAGTGGTGTGATGCAATGCCTCTTTTTTTGTGTTTTTCTCCGGGTTAATAGCTGATCAAAGCAGATGTTGTGTCACATTTATTCATTTAGCAGATGCTTTTATCCAAAGCGACGCGGGCAGATGGTGAATAAAAGAGAGCTAAACAGAAATGAACACTAATTTGGTCAACGGACACATTTGAGGCGGTTAAGTGTGCTGAGCTATGAGTGTCAAAACATTGTTATGCTGCCGCTAATTAACACACACACACACACACTCGACCCCTGTTATTCACTCGCTGTCACTCTCACTAAAGAGTTTAATTAAAGCTGCTGGTTTTCTCAGGTAGGTTAATCGGATCTAATGAGGCTCCTGACAGGTCGGCTGCTTTATGAAGCTCGTTTGGATCACCGGGGCAATGAATTCAACTCATCTGACCATATCAAACACATCATACAATCCACACCAAGAAGTCATGAATCAGCTGAAAGAACCAGCCATCATTCATTAGCGTGCAGCTTCGTTTGGCAGACGGACAGCAATTACACCAGCTCTGCTGTCAGACTTCAGCTTGGAGAATACTTGGTGTAACAGCATGAACCAGAATGATGTTTGATGTCTGATTATTGAAGCCCGTTTACACCACAAAATTAAAAATAGTTATAATAATAATAAAATCACAATTCAGACTTCTTGCAATTCTTATATATAAACGCGCAATTACTTGAGCTTCACATCTCACAATTTTCATTTTTTATAATCTAAACCCTAACACTCACTCACTCACACACACACACGCTCACACACACAAACACACACTCACACTCACTCACACACACACACACACTCTCACACACACTCACTCTCACACACACACTCTCACACACACTCACTCTCACACACACACTCTCACACACACTCACTCTCACACACACACTCTCACACACACTCACTCTCACACACACACTCTCACACACACTCACTCTCACACACACACTCTCACACACACTCACTCTCACACACACACTCTCACACACACTCACTCTCACACACACACTCTCACACACACTCACTCTCACACACACACTCTCACACACACTCACTCTCACACACACACTCTCACACACACTCACTCTCACACACACACTCTCACACACACTCACTCTCACACACACACTCTCACACACACTCACTCTCACACACACACTCTCACACACACTCACTCTCACACACACACTCTCACACACACTCACTCTCACACACACACTCTCACACACACTCACTCTCACACACACACTCTCACACACACTCACTCTCACACACACACTCTCACACACACTCACTCTCACACACACACTCTCACACACACTCACTCTCACACACACACTCTCACACACACTCACTCTCACACACACACTCTCACACACACTCACTCTCACACACACACTCTCACACACACTCACTCTCACACACACACTCTCACACACACTCACTCTCACACACACACTCTCACACACACTCACTCTCACACACACACTCTCACACACACTCACTCTCACACACACACTCTCACACACACTCACTCTCACACACACACTCTCACACACACTCACTCTCACACACACACTCTCACACACACTCACTCTCACACACACACTCTCACACACACTCACTCTCACACACACACTCTCACACACACTCACTCTCACACACACACTCTCACACACACTCACTCTCACACACACACTCTCACACACACTCACTCTCACACACACACTCTCACACACACTCACTCTCACACACACACTCTCACACACACTCACTCTCACACACACACTCTCACACACACTCACTCTCACACACACACTCTCACACACACTCACTCTCACACACACACTCTCACACACACTCACTCTCACACACACACTCTCACACACACTCACTCTCACACACACACTCTCACACACACTCACTCTCACACACACACTCTCACACACACTCACTCTCACACACACACTCTCACACACACTCACTCTCACACACACACTCTCACACACACTCACTCTCACACACACACTCTCACACACACTCACTCTCACACACACACTCTCACACACACTCACTCTCACACACACACTCTCACACACACTCACTCTCACACACACACTCTCACACACACTCACTCTCACACACACACTCTCACACACACTCACTCTCACACACACACTCTCACACACACTCACTCTCACACACACACTCTCACACACACTCACTCTCACACACACACTCTCACACACACTCACTCTCACACACACACTCTCACACACACTCACTCTCACACACACACTCTCACACACACTCACTCTCACACACACACTCTCACACACACTCACTCTCACACACACACTCTCACACACACTCACTCTCACACACACACTCTCACACACACTCACTCTCACACACACACTCTCACACACACTCACTCTCACACACACACTCTCACACACACTCACTCTCACACACACACTCTCACACACACTCACTCTCACACACACACTCTCACACACACTCACTCTCACACACACACTCTCACACACACTCACTCTCACACACACACTCTCACACACACTCACTCTCACACACACACTCTCACACACACTCACTCTCACACACACACTCTCACACACACTCACTCTCACACACACACTCTCACACACACTCACTCTCACACACACACTCTCACACACACTCACTCTCACACACACACTCTCACACACACTCACTCTCACACACACACTCTCACACACACTCACTCTCACACACACACTCTCACACACACTCACTCTCACACACACACTCTCACACACACTCACTCTCACACACACACTCTCACACACACTCACTCTCACACACACACTCTCACACACACTCACTCTCACACACACACTCTCACACACACTCACTCTCACACACACACTCTCACACACACTCACTCTCACACACACACTCTCACACACACTCACTCTCACACACACACTCTCACACACACTCACTCTCACACACACACTCTCACACACACTCACTCTCACACACACACTCTCACACACACTCACTCTCACACACACACTCTCACACACACTCACTCTCACACACACACTCTCACACACACTCACTCTCACACACACACTCTCACACACACTCACTCTCACACACACACTCTCACACACACTCACTCTCACACACACACTCTCACACACACTCACTCTCACACACACACTCTCACACACACTCACTCTCACACACACACTCTCACACACACTCACTCTCACACACACACTCTCACACACACTCACTCTCACACACACACTCTCACACACACTCACTCTCACACACACACTCTCACACACACTCACTCTCACACACACACTCTCACACACACTCACTCTCACACACACACTCTCACACACACTCACTCTCACACACACACTCTCACACACACTCACTCTCACACACACACTCTCACACACACTCACTCTCACACACACACTCTCACACACACTCACTCTCACACACACACTCTCACACACACTCACTCTCACACACACACTCTCACACACACTCACTCTCACACACACACTCTCACACACACTCACTCTCACACACACACTCTCACACACACTCACTCTCACACACACACTCTCACACACACTCACTCTCACACACACACTCTCACACACACTCACTCTCACACACACACTCTCACACACACTCACTCTCACACACACACTCTCACACACACTCACTCTCACACACACACTCTCACACACACTCACTCTCACACACACACTCTCACACACACTCACTCTCACACACACACTCTCACACACACTCACTCTCACACACACACTCTCACACACACTCACTCTCACACATACACACGCTCACACACACACACACACACAGACACACACACACACACACACACTCACTCTCACACCACGCTCACACACACTCACTTTTTTATTGTTTGGTTGTAATTTTAGTTCAAGTTTACATTTTAATGTTTTGTCATTTTATTAGCTTTTGTGTTTAGAAAATGTGTATATTTTTATTATAATTTTTTTAGTTATTTTAGTACATCAAGTTAAACTAAATCGAACTAAACTTAAAACGAGAAATTTTGCCTTGAAACTAGCTAAAAAATATATATTTTTATTTTATTTTTTATTATTTCAGTTAAGGTTTATTTTATTTCAGGTGATGCTTTTTATAGTTATAAAAACCATATATGATTTAAGCATTTGTTAATCCCTTATACTGTGATGTATCAATTTTATAACCATTGTGTTCATATGTGTGAATAGCTTTTGTGTTAAACGAGTGTCAGGTTGAACAGAAATGAGCCAGCTCACAGTATCTGGTGAATGATGGTGGATGGGCTGATGAACGCGAGCGATCAGTGATGACGGATGAAGGAACGCTGAGCTTTGCTCATCAGTCTCTGGTTAATGCGTTTGTGACGTCGACTGTCATTACAGCAAATCACACATTCAATCAGAAGCACACAAACTCTTGGTCTTCGTGGACAAACAGCGGCTTCTGACTGAATCATTCAATCATGAAACCGTATATCAATGTTACACTCTATAATATAATAGCGTCCATTAAGTCTTTAACAAATAGTGCGACTTTCTGTAATGCATCACAGATCATATTCATTCAAATATTTATAAATATCATTAATGATTCACTAGCAATTTATATTCTTTTGCATATATTTGAATCTAATATATCTTAGAAATGAACTACTATTATGTTGTTTTACAAATTAATGTTTTATATATATATGAACATAAATATATGGTACTTACTTGAAATAAAATAAAATATAAAAAACATATTTTATTTCAGCTACTTGCCAAGGAAGCATTTTTCATTTTCATTTAGGTTAACTTAATGTACTAAAATAACTACAAATAAAACTGAAATAAACAGTAATAAAAGCTACATAGACATATTTAAAAAAAAAACAGCAAGAGCTAATAAAAATGGCAAAACACACAACACAATTACTAAAACTTTAACTTTACATATTTTAAAATATGAAATAGATGTCAGATATGGGTGCTTATTTTCGCCATAGGATAAAAAATTATTGTGAGATAAATTTTTAAACGTGTGTGTGTGTGTGTATGTGTGTGTGTGTGAGTGAGAAACAATTGTTTACAAATATATAAACAATTGTGTATTGGACACAAAGCATTCTATTTTAAAGAACAAAAGATGAAAGTCTGTTGAAGTAAAACATAAGATCATATTTGTGAATATAATCTTTTATTTACTCTAGAATGATGCAAGAAATGTACACATTTTTATCTCAAGGTATAAAATTTTTTTCTTAAATAAGCATTTTTCATTCATACGTTTGCAGATGCATTAATCATTTGTCACAAACCCTGACAAATGGAGAGCAACGACACCAAACGAAAGTAAAAAGAGTTTGCGATACAAACCCAGCGACGGTGACCTGATTTGAGGCGAGGAAGTATTGCTCTGTGTTTGCCGTATAAAAGCCGAGTTCTCTGTCTTCTGTCTGACACAAAATAAGCATTGTTCTCAATTATATAAAGATATGTACATCAAAATATACGCTCTAGTTGAAAAAGGCCTTGGTTGAAGCTATTGGTAAAGGGTTATTGAACGTGTGCCGCTGACGCAGACTGATGACATCATATGCAGGCGTCCACGGCGGGCGGAGCGGGACTCCAGTGCACTGACAAACCTGCGAAATAAAGCACAACATCAGGCTTTCAGAAAATGTTAAAATGCAGAAGGTCTTCTGTGAGGGTTGGGTTTAGGGTTACGGGATAGAAAATACAGTTTGTACAGTATAAAAAACATTACACCTATGGGAAGTCTCCATAAAACATTGAAGTGTGTGTGTGTGTGTGTGTGTGTGTGAGAGAGAGAGAGGGAGA
>NW_015540128.1:618436-618848 GCF_001515605.1 Sinocyclocheilus anshuiensis | reverse complement strand
GAGAGAGAGTGTGAGTGTGCGTGCGTGCGTGTGTGTGTGTGTGTGTGTGTGTGTGTGAGTGTGTGTGAGGTCAGATGATGAAGATGAAGTGTTACAGTCTTTCACTACAGCGGATGTTAAAAAGCCCTCAGAGATCCACACAGATCAATAACGGCTGCACTGAATATCCACTCGACATGAAAGAGTGAAACAGGCGGAACGAGACACCAGCGGAATACAAAAGAATATTCAGGGTCAACAGAAGCGGAACAGTGTTTCCAAAAGCTCCATCGACAGCATTTTCTGTTTAATCGACATCATGATTTCACTCACGCCTGACTGAAAACAAACACATTTACATCCTCTGCAGTGAATGGGTGCCGTCAGAATGAGAGTCCAAACATCTGATAAAAACATCACAATAATCCACAAG
>NW_015540128.1:612781-618353 GCF_001515605.1 Sinocyclocheilus anshuiensis | reverse complement strand
CTGATGCAATGCTACATTTCTACAAACCTGATGAAGAAACAAACTCATCCTGATCTCAGATGAACTGAGGGTGAGGACATTTTCAGCACAATTCCTTTCATGTTTATCAGTGAAATGCCATGTAAACATGATTTTGTTTGTTCTATAGAGCTCCATAGAGCTTTAATTCATTCTGTACAATAAGCTGCCATATTCAATTACAAGTAAATGATATAAAAACACTTTTATCTCTCTGTGTGGATTTTTTTTTTCCAGTAATTTGGCCTAATACATGGAACATATTTACAAGCACAATTAAACCTAATCATCATAAAAAGTGTTTTTAATTACCTCAGGAAACACACATCATCTTGCACACGCAGAGTGTTGGAAAAATAATGTGTGATGTACATAAATACGGCACTTTTAAGTTGTAATGCACAGGAATAAAGAGAGAGCTGTACAATCAATCCAGGAGCGGAGCGGTAATTTGCATCTTCATTAGCACTTACGCGGAGATCTCAGGATAAGGGGGGTAATTAACACAAACTGCCCCACAATTTAAGAGTTTGCCTGAAAGCACAAGCATTAATTAAACATTAAACACACCGCTATTATAAAGAGACTCGTTGGGTTTGGTCAATGCGACTGGATGCACACAGGCTTTCTGCAGATCTTTTCAAATCTACCTTTTTCTAGCATACTAGCAAATTCAACGGCATAACTGCGAGTTGTTATTTTGAAACATGCTAGCGACATGCTAGTAACTTGCTAATCATGCTAGCGACATGCTAGTAGCATGCTAATCATGCTAGAAACATGCTTGCGACATGCTAGTAAATTTGCTAATCATGCTAGCGACATGCTAGTCACTTGCTAATCATGTTAGAAACATGCTAGCAACATGCTAATCATGCCAGCAATATGCTAGTAACAGGCTAATCATGCTAAAAACATGCTAATCATGCTAGAAACATGTTATCAACATCTATCTATTCTATCTACATTTTCAAACTTCAGGCTTTTAGAACTACTTTAAACTTTCAGGCTAGGCTTTCTCAAGCCAACCTAAAGTTTGTCTTGACAAACTTTTTTATCTAGTTTATCTTACAAACACACGAGTGGAATAAATGCAAATGCTACTGGTTTCCGTGCGTGCGCTAATTTGTGTCGGATAAACGCATTCAATCCCATCGAGAGATAAACGTCAGCAAACATGCAAACAAACTCTTTACTGACCTTCATCTGTGTGATAAAACCAGCTGCAGAAATCACGATGGCATCACGATCATCAGCTCATTAACATATGATGTTCATGTTATTGATTTCACATACAGCAAAAATACTACCATGCAAGAAGCCTAACTAACTCTAACTATTAGAGGCCATTCACACAGAATGTGTTTTTGCATTTAAAAAATTGAGACGCAGGGCAGTGGAGTAAAAATAAAAGAAAGAAAGAAACGCATTTTTTTTTAAATTAGCTTCTTCTACCTTATATTATGTTCTGGATCAATCTGACCCACAACACATTTGTGAGATGCTGGAAATACTGGCTAAACAAGGATGTTTTCTTGAAATTGTGAGACTATTTCTCATTTAGAGTCAGGAACTGGGAAGTTTTGACTCTCTGAGGGTATTTACATTTACATTTAATCATTTAGCAGACGCTTTTATCCAAAGAGACTTACAAATGAGGACAACAGAAGCAATCAACAATTGTTTAACAAAATTTGTCAAATACAGTTTTAAAAATGTTCGCATGATTACTTTTTGGCAATGTGTCAGAATTTTTTTTTTTACTAATATTTACAATTTTGTTTATAATATTCACATTCATAAAAATGGTTTTGGTAATGCGTAAGAAAAATTTATTTACAAATTACAAAAAATATATATATTTTTTTTTATTTAAAATAAAACATTTAACAAACCGTTTATAATATTCACATTTCATGAAAAACTATTGTTTAACAAAAGCTGTCGAATACAGTTTCTTTAATGTTCTCATATTTACTTTTTTGTAATGTGTGAGAAGTATTCATGTTAAAAAAATTAAAAATAAACATTTGTAAAAAAAAAAAATTTAAATCTAGATTTTAAATGTAAAATAAAACTAAATATTTTAAATGCTTTTTATAATATTCACATTTCAGAAAAATTGGTTAAAAAAGTTGTAAAATATGGTTTTAAAAAATGTTCCCATGTTTACTTTTTTGTAATGTGTGAGAAGTATTAATGCTAGATTTAAAAATAAAATCATATAAAATAAAGCAAAATATTTTAAATACTATTTATAATATTCACATTTCATGTAAAACAACTGTTGTTTCCAGCAAAAGTTTTGAAATATGGTTTTTAACAGTGTGATTTTTGATTAACTGTACTAAATTGACCCAGAGCATCATGATCATACCCTGAATCTATTTGAACATGATATAAGGGTTAAGTTGAACAACATGAATTAAAACAGCACATGCGCTCCAAAAACACTCCAAATGATGCATGCACAATTCTCAAAGTTGTCCGTCTCATGCATGTTTACACTGGAAAAGCATAGAAGAGCAATGCAAAAGTGCATTATGTGTGAACATCAGGTAAAAACACCACATGACGCATTAGAGCTTTTATCATGGCATAGAATAAAATAAAGATGAGCTTGTGGAAATAAAGCCGTTCGTTGCACTAATTCCACCCAGCGGATATTTCTGATGTTTTATTGCTCAGAGAGAGAAAGAGCTCAGTGAAGCAGCGAATGCAAAGCAGCCCGTCTGATTAATTCTGTCGACGAGCATCAGCATTCAGACGGAGGAAAAACCAAACCGGTACGGCTCACTGACGGAACATTAACTATTAATTCCCTTTTAAAAAAAGAGTCAGAGGAAGATGATGATGATGATGAAGAGGCTGAAGTGATGTGACTCTTCATCAAGTCTTAATGAGGCTCTGAATATTTGATGGCAGCGTGACCTCAGAGAGAGAGAGAGAGAGAGATGCTTGTGCATGTGCTGCTACTGATCAAATATTAACACACAGAGAATTTAAACTGAACCTGATGCTGCAGAAAACATGTTGATAAAGTCAGATTTTAAAGACTCTTAAAGGAATAATGAACTTTAGCTGTAATGTGTTCACCCTCAGTTCATCCGAGATGCAGATGTGTTTGTTTCTTCATCAGGTTTGTAGAAACGTAGCATTGCATCAGTGTCTCAGCAATGGATGCTCTGCAGTGAATGGGTGCCGTCAGAATGAGAGTCCAAACAGCTGATAAAAACATCACAATAATCCACAAGTAATCCACAGCACTCCAGTCCATCAGTTAGCATCTGGAGAAGACAAAAGCTGAAACATATCCAGCATTAAGACGTTTTTAACTCAAATACATAGAGTCCATAATCCATAATAATGCTTCCTCCAGTGAAAAAGTGCATCTGCTGTTGTCTCTAACATCAAAATCCAGCCACAGATTTGTTTAGAGCTGTGTGTGTACACTTTGGATGGGATAAATGCAGAGCACTAATTCCTAGTATGGGTAACCATACTTGGCCACAGGTCACATCACATCACATCACTTGGGTGCCATCAGAATGAGAGTCCAAACAGCTGATAAAAACATCACAATAATCCACAAGTAACCCACACAGCTCCAGTCCATCAGTTAACGTCTTGTGAAGACAAAAGCTGCGTGTTTGTAAGAAACAAATCCATCAATTAGACGTTTTAACGTCAAAATGGCTAAAATATGAATCCTCTATCCATAATAACACTTCCTCCAGTGAAAAAGTGCATCTGCTGTTGTCTCTAACATCAAAATCCAGCCACAGATTTGTTTAGAGCTGTGTGTGTACACTTTGGATGGGATAAATGCAGAGCACTAATTCCTAGTATGGGTAACCATACTTGGCCACAGGTCACATCACATCACATCACTTAAACGCTGCTTGATCTGTGCAGATTTCTCTCCTGATTCACACCAGAACACTTTTTCACTGGAGGAAGAGTTATTATGGATTATGAACTCATGTATTTGAGTTAAAACGTCTTAATGCTGTATTTGTTTCAGCTTTTGTCTTCTCCAGATGTTAACTGATGGACTGGAGTGCTGTGGATTATTGTGATGTTTTTATCAGCTGTTTGGACTCTCATTCTGACGGCACCCATTCACTGCAGAGCATCCATTGCTGAGACACTGATGCAATGCTACGTTTCTACAAACCCGATGAAGAAACAAACTCATCCTGATCTCAGAACTGAACTGTTCTTTCAATTTCAGTAACACTATCAATGTCAGACGAGACCAAACCTGAGCTGAATTGTTCTGAATACTGTCTTCTGAATGCGTGTCATAGCTCTCTGTGAAGTGCTGCAGTAATGAAGTCTCCTCACCTGTTTCTCTTTACGCCGCTCTGCCCTGCGTGTCTCGTCTGGACTCGGCGGCTCGCGCCAAACCGTCGGCCATCAGAGCTTCTTCCAGACTGCGGCGCGCCTGATGCACCTTCAGCTCCTGCTCCCTGAGGAGGAAGAGGAGGAGAGCGGGATGAAGGCTCTGACCTGGCCTGTCAATCAAACCGGGTTTCTCTTCTCTTCTGATGTGGAAGAGGTTGATGTTCGTGAGTGGAACTCCGTCCCAACTTACATCCTTTAAGTTTCACCTAAAGAAGTGGTTAATTGAGTGTCAATGTTAATTTTACAAACTAAATTCTACTGCCGTCTTGTCTTGTCTGCTTTACTAGTTGAGATTTTTATGCTATACACACACATGAGGTTGTTTGGTTGAGTACTGTCTGTATGCTGCTTACTCTATCTTATTATGTATTTTGGAGCATGTATGTATTATGTATTGAATAATTGTTTTATATTTTTAGGGTGACAGTTTTACCATCAGTCCAGGGACTGCAGATGCATTCTGGCACATTGTGCATTCATGTATTATTGATGTGCATTGTCCCTGTCAAATAAACCTGAAATAAATAATAAAAAAAAGATGTTTCCTTTACCGGGACGGCAATCCCAGAATGCATTCTGAACCAACAAACGAGATAAACAGCAGTATCTGAACATCTATTTTTTATTATTATTATTATTATTTAATGAAATTCAATGAGGTCCAGTGTTATTTTAGTATTATTAATATACTACTGTTTTTATTTATATTTTGAAATGTATTTTTATATTTTCAGTTTTTATTTTTGTTTATAATTTTGTTAAGTGCTGTCATTTTTATCGTTTTTTTTTTTACATTTTTATGTCATATTTATTTCATGTTTATTTATTATTATTCAATTATTTAATTAATTTTATTTAAATTATTGTACTTTTAATTTATTTTCAGTGAGTCATTGAGTCATGAAGAAAGAAAGAAAGAAAGAAAGAAAGAAAGAGAGTGACATGAATGATCTCTTTAATGGAAGAGGTCAGAGAAGAGGAATATGATGAGACGCTGTCATTGAGGGAAGATCCTGTAGAATCCTGAGCATGCTGCTGTCATCAGATGCTCATAAAGAAGAACACACACACTCACACACACACTCACACACACACACACACAGACACGCACACACAGTCACACACACAGACACACACACAGACACAC
>NW_015540128.1:611395-612200 GCF_001515605.1 Sinocyclocheilus anshuiensis | reverse complement strand
CACGTGCTTCATTCGTGTGCATCTACTGCCATCTTGTGTTTTGGACTGGAAAACTGTCTTAAAATGTTGAAGTGGTCGGAGAAATTTTGACATTTAGCTCCTTCAGATTATTATCAATCTACCAGCCATATTTCAGTATGGAAACATATCTGTGTCAACAATAACAGAACTATTAATAGACAACAATGAAGGCATTATAACAAATTAATGAATTATAAAAAAAATAAAAAAATAATACAAATAATTCAAAATAAACATTTTAAAATAAATAATAAAAATAATTAAATGTTAAAATAAAGAAATAGTTCATTTAAAATAAACACATAAATAATGCATTAATCAATCAATTAATTAATTAATATAATAAAACTGAAAAAATAAAACTATAAACATACAAACATAAATAAAAAATTCATTTACATTTATAATTCATTTAAAAAAATAATAAAACTACTAAAATTATTAAAACAAAATGTAAAATATTAAAAATCATTAACATTTTAAATATTTATTCAAAATAAATGCATAAATTATTAATTGCAAATAAATAAATAAAAGTAATTTAAAATAATTTAAAAAATTAGAATAAATAATAAACAATTAAAAATTGCAATAAATAATTTCAAATAAATAAAATACATTTTAAAATAAATAACAATAATTAAATGTTAAAATAAAACAAACAAAATAAAATAAAACATTAAATAAATAATACAAATAATTTATTTTAAATAAGTAAATAACCAAACAAACAAATAAATATTTCATTTCCTCCAGGATATATATATATATATATATATATATA
>NW_015540128.1:608848-611311 GCF_001515605.1 Sinocyclocheilus anshuiensis | reverse complement strand
AGAGAGAGAGTGTGTGTGTGTGTGTGTGTGTGTGTGTGTGTGTGTGTGTGTGTGTGTGTGTGAGAGAAAGAAATTCTCAAATTTCCAAATTTACATAGACCAATAAATAAACTAAATTAATTAATTAATTAAATAACATCATAAATGCGTAAATGCATGGATAAATAAATAAACAAATAAATAAATAAATCCCACATAATATAGGCCTATATCTAGAAAATAGAGCACAATCAGCAGATTTCCTTTGCAATTTGCATAATCTATTCTGACTTTATTAAGATATTTTCTGCAGCAGGCATCATATCTGCGAGTCTAGAAAACAAACCGTCAGAACTGCTGATTATATCCAGCTTCCAGCTTTAAGTCTGAAATGTGATGAATGTGAGTGTATTAATGAAAACAGAACATCTACATCCATCTCTGAACTTTCTGTCTGTCAAACCTTCCCGAGACTGAAGAGTGCAGAACGAGAAAACTGCTCCTTCAGCGTCCTCTAGTGGTCACAGCTTGAAAATGCAACTAAATGCATGTAATTGTTTATTTAAAGATTATTCCAGAGAGATGAGTAATAATTTGGTTGCACTTTATTTTAAGGTGTCCTTGTTACAGTGTAATTATACATTTAAATACTGAGTAATATTAATTAACAACATGCACTTACTATATGGTTATGGTTAGGATTAAGGTTTGATTCAGGGTTACTTGAATGTAATTATGCGTAAATTATTGTTATTATAATAGTAAGTACATGCAACATGTGTAACAAGAACACCTTAAAATAAAATGTTAACATTATTAAAACTTCTGGCCAATGTAATAGTCAGACTAAATTAAACACATATTATGCTCTATCATCTGCACTAACATGCTGTCTAATTATGGCTGCATTTATGCAATAATGTACAACTTAATCAGGTTTTCATTCATTGTAATAAAGCTCAAATAAAATATAAAAACTTGAACGATTCAACTGAAGTAAAAATAAGTTTAAGCTGAAGTACTAAAATTGCTAAAGCTGAAATAAAAATACGTAAGAGCTAGATAGAAATATAAAAAAGAACTAATAAAAATAAAAGAACATGACAGAATTACTAAAACCTAAACTAAAATTGCAATCTGATGGAGCTGAAGTGATAACTAAAACTTAAAAATACAATAAAATAAAGTAAAATTTTGAGACAAAAATGAAGGTAAATCGAAATATTTAAAAACAAATAGAATTGGCCAAATGCACAGCAAAATTCCTCATTTAAAACTGCAAACTCTGAGTGATGGAGGCACCTGTCGCGGCTGCTCCGTGGCTCTCTGGAGGTCTGTCTTGACTTTGTTGTTGGGATGATTGACCACTTTAGTGACCGGCTGTTTGAAGATGGAGGCTGTTTGTCTGATGGGCAGCGCCGTGTTCAGATCCGGCTTCCCCTACAAATACAGAGACGCATTTAAAAAATACTCAACCTAAAGTCATTTTGTACATCAGGATCCAAACGCTGAAAATCTGCCGCTTTTGTCTCATTTCAACAGGAAATACACAAGGTTTTCAAAACAAAGAAATGTTATTATGATGTAAACAAATACATTTCGCACTATATTTCTATGAGACGAATCAGAAGTCAGTGAAAGTGAAGGATCGAACTGAACTCAAAGATGTGGTCTGGACAACTGCTGGACTGTTTGGAAAAGTTCAAGCGCGCTGCCGGACCAAGCAGCATTAATACAGAGAGCTTACAGAAGAACGGAGCGAGGCAGTGCTTCATAGCAGTCCACAAACAAAATCTGTTCACACTTCTTCAGTCACACCAGTCTCTTCCAGCGATACACTCATACATTACTGGATTAATAGACTAGATACGTCCTGTTGCTGACTGTTTTTTGAGGAAATATTACGTACAATAAGTGTTCATTTAAAATAAATACTAATTCATTAATACAATCAAAAATAAAAATGAAATTCGTTACAATAAAATAAATAAAATTCACTAAAATTGAATTCAAAGGAATACAAATAATACAGTTCATTAAATAAAATAAATAAACAAATAACTAAATAATAAGTATTATCAAATAATAAATTGCTGATTATTTTTTAGTTAATATTTAGGAAATATTATGTACAATAAGTGTTTGTTTAAAATAAATAAAACAAGTAAAATTCAATAAAATGAATAAAATAAGTAAAATTAATTTCAATAATAAAATTCATATGAATACAGTTAATATACATGAAAAAAATAAAATAAATAAATACTGTAAAAAGGAAAATTCCATTCATGCTCGTTTAGAGTAGAAGAATGAGTGATTTTCATGTTTACAGATCATTCACATTCAGCTCCGTTCTGTTGGTCTTGTTCAGCAAAATCACATTGGCTGTCATTAAACTGTAATACTGAAACAGTGTGTGTGTGTGTGTGTGTGTGTGTGTGTGTGTGTGTGTGTGTGTGTATTTTACGAGTCAGCAGTAAAGTC
>NW_015540128.1:607660-607980 GCF_001515605.1 Sinocyclocheilus anshuiensis | reverse complement strand
GAGAGTGTGTGTGTGTGTGTGTGATGAGTTTGTTGTGTGTGTGTGTGTGTGTGTGTGTGTGTGTGTGGTGTGTGTGGTGTGTGTGTGCCTGTGTCTGTCTGTGCCTGTGCCTGTGTCTGTGTGTGTGTGTGTGTGTTGTGTGTGTGTGTGTGTGTGTGTGCCTGTGTCTGTCTGTGCCTGTGCCTGTGTCTGTGTGGTGTGTGTCTTGTGTGTGTGTGTGTGTGTTTGTGGGGGGTTGTGTGTGTGTGTGTGTGTATGAGTTGTGTGTGTGTGTGTGTGTTCGGTGTATGAGTTGCGAGTGTGTGTGTGTGTGTGGTGGG
>NW_015540128.1:607339-607578 GCF_001515605.1 Sinocyclocheilus anshuiensis | reverse complement strand
GTGTGTGGTGTGTGTGTGTGTGTGTGTGTGTGTGTCTGTCTGTCTGTCTGTGTGTGTGTGTGTGTGTTGTGTGTGTGTGTGTGTGTGTGTCTGTCTGTCTGTCTGTGTGTGTGTGTGTGTGTGTGTGGTCTGTGTGTGTGTATTTGTAGGGCAGAAGTGTGGCGAGGCGCGAGGCGCGTCACCACACCTCTGTAACGTCCAGCATGACGAGCACAGACCTGTTCTGGAAATGCATGATC
>NW_015540128.1:601410-607329 GCF_001515605.1 Sinocyclocheilus anshuiensis | reverse complement strand
ATTTGTAGGGCAGAAGTGTGTCATGGGGCGAGGCGCGTCACCACACCTCTGTAACGTCCAGCATGACGAGCACAGACCTGTTCTGGAACTTATGAATGCATGATCTCAGAAATCTGATCCAAACCTTTCCTGCCTCATCAGACGTTATGACTCATAATGAAGAAGATTTTCGCTTTAAATCAGCTCATTAAGAGCAAATGAAGAATACAGAGAGTCTGCTGAACTGAAAATGAAAGCGTATGAAGGTTGAGATCATATCAGAGTCCTGAGAGAAGCGCACAGACACACCTCACAGGATCAGCAAGCAGAACTACAGGACAAACGAGACAGCAGCTCAGCTCAGTTTCACAAAGCAAACTGGGTCACACATAGATGTTGGTTTCAAAACATGTTTAAAAAAAAATTGCAATTTGCTTAGGTTAAATGAACTCACTTTGCCTATTTACACTAAGCCACTTCATGTATTTTCTCTGATTGGATAGTTATTTGATCATGAAAACATGCGGTGAAAATACCCTTCAAAACGCTGGACTACAGAGATGGACTACAATTCAATTGAGGTTTATTTTTTTAGATGCAAAAAAGTTTTTGGATTTTGAAGCCACAAAAATCACGCTCCTCCCAGAACTGTAAACAATAAAGGTGAGAGAGCATGTTTTAGCGGCTTACAGTAGCCAGATATCAGAGTGCTACTGCAACATACAACTCTATGCAACTCTCCATGCAACTCCATGCATCTTCACGCTAGAGCCCGACTGATATGGGTTTTTGGGGGCCGATACTGATATTTGGGAGTAAAAAAAAAGTCAGATATCGGTATATCGGCCGATATTCTTTATATGAATATTATATTTTTGGCAGGGTTCCCCTGGTGTAACTCTTTTCAGATGCAAAGAAACAAGTGTAAATGTATCTGATTTTGAAACCACATAAATCACACTTCCAGATAACCAGATATCAGAGCGTTACTGCAACACACAACTCTACACAACTGTCCACGCATCTAATGGCAAGCTCACACTACATGATCTTTGGCTGGATTTTGCTGTTCCAGACAGAGTTCCAGAGTCTGCGACAAAACCCCTGGATCGCGATTAAATCGGTGCTCGTTGTGGTCGCCGAAGCTCGTTAAGCATGAGCAGGGTCAGCAACGTGATCCGAACCTGTCTCGAGCCATTACAGATGTTACGACATTTCAAACCTGTTTGATACTATCGCAACGTGATCTCTTAATGTGAGCGACACAATGACAAGGTGGAACTAATCCAGCCAATCACAGTGCAGATGGTATAAACAGTCTTATCATGCAGAAACGAAAAGCCACAAATTAATCAAATCAACTAACTAGAAATAAATTTAACAAATGCATAAATTGTGTATATAATACTGCATTTAATACTGTTTAATTACCTCCAACTCTTTCTGCAGTATAGTCAGCCCTCGTTGTCCACGTCTTCCAAGCCATTGTTTCTGCCATATTCTCTTTTTTTCTGGTTTCTTCTTTCTTTCGGATAAAATAACTGCACAGACCAATTGAAGGACGAGTTGATAGTCCATGCTTGAAGAAATGGTCTATAATCACTGTAATTTCCCGCGAGAATTAATGTGAGAAAACATATTTTCGCTGATGGTCGGGATTGCCTCTTCACCGAATGTTTTGTAGTGTGTGCACCTCGTCAGTGTTGTGTTGTGTAGTGCGTGCAGCTATGACAAGACCAGTCTTCTATTCATGTAGTGTGAGCTTGCCATAAATGCAACTGCGCACAACTCCACACAATTCAACACAACTATTTACATATCCACAAAACTCCACAGATCTCCACACATCTCAAAACTCCTCACAACTCTGAATTTCCACACAACTCCACGCATCGCCATACAACTCTTCACAACTCCCCTCAACTCTATACATCTTCACGCATCTCCACACAACTCCTCGCAACTTCACACATCTCCATGCAACTCTTTACAACTCCACAAATCTCCACACAAGTTTTAAAACTCCTCACAACTCTGTATTTCCACACAACTCCACGCATCTCCATACAACTCTTCACAACTCCCCGCAACTCTATACATCTTCACGCATCTCCACACAACTCCTCGCAATGCCACACATTTTCACACATTTCCATGCAACTCCACATATCTCCATACAACTCTTTACAACTCCACACATCTCCATGCAACTCCACATATCTTCGTACAACTCTTCACAACTCCATGAATCTCCACACATCTCCACACAAATTTTAAAACTCCTCACAACTCTGCATTTCCACTCATTTCCACACAACTTCAAGCATCTCCATACAACTCCCCGCAACTTTATACATCTTCACGCATCTCCACACAACTCCTCGCAACTCCACGCAACTCTTTACAACTCCACACATCTCCACGCAACTCATTACAACTCCACGCAACTCCACATATCTTCATACAACTCTTCACAACTCCACGCATCTCCACACAAATTTTAAAACTGCTCAGAACTCTGCATTTCCACACAACTCCACGCATCTCCATACAACTCTTCACACATTTCCTTGGAACTCCACATATCTCCATACAACTCTTCGCATCTCCACACATTGTCAATGAACCAAATGACCTGAGAGAGTGAGATGTGTGTGGCGTTTTGGGAGAGTGAGATGTGTGTGTTGTTCAGTACCTTGCTCAGGCTGAGGTTGTCGCTGCGCAGTCTCTGCTTGTTCTTCTGCATCTTGCTGGGCATCATTTTGCCCGTGCGAAAGTCGAAACATCCCAGATCCACCGAGTTCCCGAGATAGCGGGATAGCTGCGGTTTACTGCGGAACTTCTTTCCTGTGGGACTGGAGCAAAAAACATCAACATCAACACACTGGAT
Source organism: Sinocyclocheilus anshuiensis (assembly GCF_001515605.1). NCBI lineage: Eukaryota > Metazoa > Chordata > Actinopteri > Cypriniformes > Cyprinidae > Sinocyclocheilus > Sinocyclocheilus anshuiensis. The sequence goes on along the minus strand of NW_015540128.1, from coordinate 604,460 downwards.
GACTCAACCTAGTTTATTCTAAAAAAAAAACTCTTCTGACTTCAGACTGAACATGTTCATAGTGGTGAGTTCTGCCTGGGCAGAAAGAAGTCTCTTCTGCTCACTAAGGCTGTATTTATTTGATTAAAAATACAGTCAAAATTGGGAAATATTTGTACAATTTCAAACAGCTGTTTTCTATGTGAATATCTGTTAAACTGTAATTTATTTCTGTGATGTGCAGCTGTATTTTCAGCATCATTCCTCCAGTCTTCAGTGTCACATGATCTTCAGAAATCATTCTAATATGCTGATTTGCTGCTCAAGAAACATTTCTGATTATCATCAATGTTGAACACAGTTGTGCTGCACAATATTTCTGTGGAAACTGTGATGCATTTTATTTTTCAGGATTCACAGATGAACAGAAAGTTCAAAAGAACAGCATTTATTATTTTAACATTTTCACTTTTGATCAATTTAATGCATCCTTGATGAATAAAATCTTTTTTTTTAATTCCTATCGACTGTAAACTTTTGGTAGTGATACTTTTAAAAGGTGTATGTTTTGGTTGTTGTGACACCTGCGCAGACGCACACGACTGCGGTCACAGCTGCTGAAGAACAGAAATTAAAACATACAGATCCACTTTTCACATGAAATCAAAACTGGCTGTAGGCTATATCATCTTAATGAATGTCCCTGATCTTCCTGATTCTTGTTTGCATTATTGCAAACATAAACAAAACAGGCGCCAGCTGACGTCATCAACCCAATCAGTTCATGATATCAGAAAGTTAAGTCCCATCCTGCAGTTTCTCTCAGAACCCGGTCATATTATTGAGGTGGAGTGTGTTGTGAATGTGGTTTCTTGTTGATTTGAATGTTTTCCAGCCTGAGACTAAAGCGCTAATCTGCTCAGATAAAGCTCTGGTCCGCAGGAGTGCTGACCCTTGGACTGAGCGCTGCAAACCAGACTTCAGCAGGACTAGTTAACCCGCAGTGACCGCTGTACGGTTGACACGTCCACACCAACTTACTCGCCCATTACGTAACGCCACATCAGCAGCAAAGGATATTTTCATGGCAAACACATAGGAGAAATTTAAATAATCATAATTCAAGTTTCAATTTATTTATCTTTTTTAATATATAGCACTTCTTACAATACATATTGTTACAAAGCAGCTTCACAGAAAAATGCATGTTTCAATCAGTGTTTTCTTAGTGTGATTAAGATACTAATATAGTTTGATTTTAAATATTTAGAATTTGTTTTAATTTGTGTATTTTCTGCATTTTCTGTTGTGTGTTTTCTGCTTTTTTAATGTGATTATATATTTTTATTCATTTTTATTTTAGTTTTGGTTATTTAAGTAAATCTTAAGTTAAACTACATTTAAATGAGAAATGTTGTTTTGGAAACTAGCTGCAATAAAATAATAATTAATCCTTTTAAATACTTTTTCAAATAAAACAATATTTTCCTACAAACACATAAATATTTTCCTATAACATAAAAATATTAATTATATGAATTCTTTTAGTTTAATATTCCCACACTGTAAAAAAAAAAAAAGTTTGTTTGTTCTTTAAGTTGTAAAATATTGTTTTAAAACATTAAATAAAAACATTTAAAAAACCATTCTGTAGTACATTATACAAGAAAATACTATTTCAGCCTGTCTACTATAAAATTTCAAGTGTAACTTAATGTGTTACTTGCTGTTTCGTTTGAGAGAAAACTGTTTAAAGGGCATTTTTTAGAGCAAGTCTTTTAAAAACGTCCACTGATGAAATTTCTGAATAAAAGCAGTTTGAGGAAAACTGAAGTAATAGATGTCAAATGTTTTATTTAACTGAATCACTGCAACACTTTCATCTCCAGCGTTCTTCTTCAGGTTTCGTCTGTAACGTCTGCAAAACACAAGCGTGTTTTGGCCGAGTCGGCACACTTCTGCCTCCAGACTCACAATCCAAACCCTGCCGTGTGGAAACCTGCCAAAATTCACCTTACGACCTTTGAACTTCATGTAAATAAACCTGTATTCTGCAGCTCGGCTTTGGATCATCAGTTTGAATCTGTCGACGCGGCACACACACACACACTCACAAACACACTCTGTCTCTCTCTCACACACACACACACTCACTCTCTCACTCACTCACTCTCACTCACACACTCTCACACTCTCACACACTCTCACACTCACTCACACTCTCACACTCTCACACTCTCACACTCACTCTCTCACTCTCTCACTCTCTCACTCTCACACTCTCACTCTCTCACTCTCTCACACACTCACTCTCGCACTCACTCACTCTCTCACACTCACTCACTCACTCTCTCACACTCTCACTCTCTCACACTCACTCTCTCACTCTCTCACACTCTCACACTCTCACTCTCTCACTCTCTCACTCTCTCACTCTCTCACTCTCTCACTCTCTCACTCTCTCACTCTCTCACTCTCTCACTCTCTCACTCTCTCACTCTCTCACTCTCTCACTCTCTCACTCTCTCACTCTCTCACTCTCTCACTCTCTCACTCTCTCACTCTCTCACTCTCTCACTCTCTCACTCTCTCACTCTCTCACTCTCTCACTCTCTCACTCTCTCACTCTCTCACTCTCTCACTCTCTCACTCTCTCACTCTCTCACTCTCTCACTCTCTCACTCTCTCACTCTCTCACTCTCTCACTCTCTCACTCTCTCACTCTCTCACTCTCTCACTCTCTCACTCTCTCACTCTCTCACTCTCTCACTCTCTCACTCTCTCACTCTCTCACTCTCTCACTCTCTCACACACTCACACACTCACACACTCACACTCTCTCACTCTCTCACTCTCTCACACTCACTCACTCTCTCACACACTCACACACTCTCACACTCTCACACTAGCACTCTCACTCACACTCTCACACTCTCACACTCTCTCACTCTCTCACTCTCTCACACTCACTCACTCACTCACTCACTCTCTCACACACTCACTCTCACTCTCTCACTCTCTCACTCACTCTCACACTCTCTCACACTCTCACACACTCTCACACACTCTCA
>NW_015540128.1:600843-601022 GCF_001515605.1 Sinocyclocheilus anshuiensis | reverse complement strand
CACACACACACTCACACACACACACACACACACTCACACTCTCACAAACACACTCACACTCTCACAAACACACTCTGTCTCCCTCTCTCTCGCTCTCTCTCTCTCAACACACACACACACACACTCTGTCTCTCTCTCTCTCACACACACACACTCACACACTCACAAACACTCACAAA
>NW_015540128.1:590792-598292 GCF_001515605.1 Sinocyclocheilus anshuiensis | reverse complement strand
AGAGACAGACGGAGAGACAGACAGAGAGACAGACAGACAGAGAGACAGACAGACAGACAGACGGACGGACACACAGACAGAGAGATAGACAGACAGACAGACAGACAGACGGAGAGACAGACGGAGAGACAGACAGAGAGACAGACAGACAGAGAGACAGACAGACAGACAGACGGACGGACACACAGACAGAGAGATAGACAGACAGACAGACAGACAGACGGAGAGACAGACGGAGAGACAGACAGAGAGACAGACAGACAGAGAGACAGACAGACAGACAGACGGACGGACACACAGACAGAGAGATAGACAGACAGACAGACAGACAGACGGAGAGACAGACGGAGAGACAGACAGAGAGACAGACAGACAGAGAGACAGACAGACAGACAGACGGACGGACACACAGACAGAGAGATAGACAGACAGACAGACAGACAGACGGAGAGACAGACGGAGAGACAGACAGAGAGACAGACAGACAGAGAGACAGACAGACAGACAGACGGACGGACACACAGACAGAGAGATAGACAGACAGACAGACAGACAGACGGAGAGACAGACGGAGAGACAGACAGAGAGACAGACAGACAGAGAGACAGACAGACAGACAGACGGACGGACACACAGACAGAGAGATAGACAGACAGACAGACAGACAGACGGAGAGACAGACGGAGAGACAGACAGAGAGACAGACAGACAGAGAGACAGACAGACAGACAGACGGACGGACACACAGACAGAGAGATAGACAGACAGACAGACAGACAGACGGAGAGACAGACGGAGAGACAGACAGAGAGACAGACAGACAGAGAGACAGACAGACAGACAGACGGACGGACACACAGACAGAGAGATAGACAGACAGACAGACAGACAGACGGAGAGACAGACGGAGAGACAGACAGAGAGACAGACAGACAGAGAGACAGACAGACAGACAGACGGACGGACACACAGACAGAGAGATAGACAGACAGACAGACAGACAGACGGAGAGACAGACGGAGAGACAGACAGAGAGACAGACAGACAGAGAGACAGACAGACAGACAGACGGACGGACACACAGACAGAGAGATAGACAGACAGACAGACAGACAGACGGAGAGACAGACGGAGAGACAGACAGAGAGACAGACAGACAGAGAGACAGACAGACAGATGGACGGACAGACAGAGAGACAGATGGACGGACAGACAGACAGACAGATGGACACACAGACAGATGGACAGACAGACAGACAGAGAGAGAGACAGTCAGACAGACAGACAGACACGGACGGACGGATGGACGGACGGACGGACGGACGGACGGACGGACGGACAGACAGACAGAGAGATAGACAGACAGACAGACAGACAGATGGACAGATGGACAGACAGACGGAGAGACAGACAGACAGACAGACGGACAGACAGACAGACGGAGAGACAGACGGAGAGACAGACAGACAGACAGACGGACAGACAGACGGAGAGACAGACGGAGAGACAGACAGATGGACAGACAGACAGACGGATGGACAGAGAGACAGACAGACAGAGAGACGCAGAGACAGACAGACAGACAGATGAAGCATTTAGAGTGAATATAGCTGAGACTGTCACTTTGCTGAACACCTTGTTTTTTGTTTGTTTGTTTGTTTGTTTTTTAGGGTGAATTATTCCTTTAACAATTCTATAATCCAAAAAAATATACTTGGATTAAAAATATTTGGTACTAAACAATAATCATTCACTGCTTATTTGATCAATAATCATTATTAAATAATTTATTAATAAAACTGACAAAAGATTAAATTATTTCATAGTTATTTTTGTGTATAGCTTAAAACACCCATTTGCAGTGCAAAACATTTGTTTTTGACAAGGTAAGAGGTCAAAGGTCAATAATAATCTAATACACTAATACATACACAAATAATAGTTTTATATAAAAGATAATTGTTACTATTTATTTCATCAGTAATCATAAATAAATAATTTGTCAATAAAAAATATAAATTGCCATAATTATTTGTAATAATAACTTTTACTACAAATAATTACTGTAAAATTATTTATCTTTTACAGTAATTATTTGTGTCCAGTTTAAAGTGTGTTAACACACCTGTGTGTAAATAAAAAATTACCTGCAATAAAAAAGTATTATATAAAGATTTTATAAATTATACATTTATATAATTTCTATATAATTTTTAGATGATAGGCATAATTAATATATATATGGAAATAATAACTGTAAACAATTGTTAATGATTATTACTTAAGTAAATAGTGTTAAAAATGTATTAAGAAAAATATATTGGTTTTAATTAGCTACATTGACCTTTTACCTGTAGTGAGGAAATGTAAACATAAATAAAATATAAATATATATCTGGGTTGGAAATGACCATTTTACTTATAGCTTTAATGTACGGACACAGTGTTGTTAAAACTCTCTGCTTTACTCGTACAAGCCTGTGAAAAGGCTTGATGGTGAATTGAAGCGTCGCTTTCACGCTGCAAACTCACATGTAACATCATTTGTTTAGTAGACTGAGCCACTCAAGAGGAAACGCTCAGAGGATTTTACTACAGTTTTCCATTCGCATAAACACTGAAGCGCTTGGGCCGCCGGTCTGCTTCACGCTAGAAGAATGAAGCTCTCGAACGCATGCAGCTGCTCCAGAGTTTATTGGGAATGACTCAATAACAGTTCACAGTTCGCAGCACTAACAGGAAGTCGTCTGTTGGCTTGTTGCCTGTTTGCGCTCGAGTGAGAAACAATGAAACTAATGAAGCTCCATTAGCATCGTCGAGAGAGACGTCAGCGGAGAAACAGGACCATATCTAATCTACCTAATCCATAATAACGCTTCCTCCAGTGAAAAAGTGTTCTGGTGTGAATCAGGAGAGAAATCTGCACAGATCAAGCAGCGTTTAAACAGCTCTAAACACATATGAGAGACACCAGGAGATGCACTTTTTCACTGGAGGAATAGTTATTATGGATTATGGACTCAATGTATTTTAGTTAAAAACGTCTTAATGCTGGATATGTTTCAGCTTTTGTCTTCTCCAGATGTTAACTGATGGACTGGAGTGCTGTGGATTACTTGTGGATTATTGTGATGTTTTTATCAGCTGTTTGGACTCTCATTCTGACGGCACCCATTCACTGCAGAGCATCCATTGAGTTCTACATGCACTTAAATGGAATGTAACAGGAAGTGATGTCACTCAGATGTCCTGAGACGCCACAGACCGAGTCCATCACTTGAGGAGTGCAGATATATTCTGATGGCTGATCAGTTTACAGGCCTTCCGCTGCAATGATGGCACCTTATACACACACACACACACACCCTTCCCCCATGGCACGTGAACAAACGCAGCGGCTTCATGGCGCTCGACTCACTGCAACACTGAAAACACATGAATCTCTGCAGACGGACTGAAGAAGAGGGTTTGACTCGAGTCGCAGGCGTCGTGTGTGTGATGAGGTTTGAGTAATAATCACATCACACAACCACTGCACAGCAATACTCTTTACTGCCCTTGATTTAGTGTCTGACTAATGTAGATCATCAAAAACCAATGCTGATACCTGTAACTATATATAACGCTGACATATATGTCATCCAGCGGATACAATTTAATTAGGACTGTAAACAAAATTAATTCTGCATTTAATATGAACTAAACACTGCATATAATTATTTTTAATATTCAAATATTGTATACAGGGTAAGAGAATTGTTTTAATATAATTTTTTACATACAATCAGGGTCTTTTCTGCACCTGCAATTTATAATGCAAGTTTTTTTGCATGCATTATAAAATGCAGTTGCAATTTTTAGCTGGAAAAAAAAAGTATAGTATATATTACTACTATATTACTATTGTCACATGACCTCATTATGTTTATTTCAGTGAGGAGTGTCCAGTTATCATGTCAGATATATAAAACTAATCAGATACAAACACACTCCAGCCATCTGAATAAAGACAAGACGATTCGCTTGAGGGTTTCGAGAGGTGAAACTCAGTTTTCATATGAAGTAAGTTCAGTATGGCTCCAAAATAACATCAGCCAGTCAGTCTTTCGATTATCAGCATAGCGTCAGCTAATACTAGCTACAAACCGCCCGCTTAGACAGAAAAGAAAGAAAGAAAAAACTGAATACTTCTTGCTCAAAATCACTCATTTAATACACCAGCTCAATTTTCATACGTTTTTGTTGTTTTAAATATGTCTATATAGCTTTTATTACTTTTATGTCAGTTTTAATTTTAATTTTCGTATAGTTTATTTTTATTATGTTTATATGCTTTGATATAAATATATTATATTTTTTTTTATTTTAGTTAACATTTATTTTATTTAAAATAACAGAAATATTTTTGTGGTTTTAGTTTAAATCTAACCCTGGTATGATTTATTTTGAAAACAACATTTCACAAATAATTACAACGAAATGGCAAGAAACGCATTGAAAAATACATTTTGTCATTAAATTTGTTGTTTTGTTTCCAAAACGCATCTTAACCACGCCACCCCATGCTCACATCTTACACAAAAACACACATGCATCACTGTACTTATATCAATAATGAAACATAGTTATGTAAGTGATTGTTTACTTATAAATTATTAACAATAATTGCTCCAAATATGTGTATTCTGGGTGAACACATCGTCGGCGCGCACACTTCAAACAAACACAATAACACCCAGAAAAAGCCAGACTCACCTGTAATAATACACATCACTCTTCCCAGCGCTCATCCCGGACTTCCGGATCACTTCTTCCTTCTTCCAGCCGGGTGGAAGCGCCGGACAGTCCGCCTTCTTCCTCTCCATGATCATTGATTGATCGATCAGCTCGATCGGAAGTGTTAATATCCGAGCCCTGAGATGCGAAGGTGTGAGTGACGCTCGCTAACGGACTGCTGCTGGAGTAGTTAGTTAGCTGCTGAGTTATCAAGTAGAGGACTAGTTCTCGGCTTAAAGTGCCGCCGTTAAACGCGTCGTTCCCTCGAGCTCGTCGGCGATCAGAATCTGCGTGTGATCCGTGCGTAACGCGGCTGTGACGCGTTGAAATTTCAGCACTTCCCACACAAGTGACCCAGCGCCTGGCAACCGCAGGCCCCGCCCCCATGACCGACGCACGCCCCGCCCCTACTGTAATCCTGCTCTTTCCTCACACACTGTACTAAAAATGTCATTCAGTGAAAACAAGACACACAAAAATATTTGTGACCCACAGAACCAGTCATAAGGGTCAGTTTTTTGAAACTGAGATTTAAACATCATCTGAAAGCTGAATAAATAAGCTTTACATTGATGTATGGTTTGTTAGGATAGCACAATATTTGGCCGAGATACAACTATTTGAAAATCTGGAATATGAGGGTGCAAAAAAATCTAAATATTGAGAAAATCATCTTTAAAGTTGTCCAAATGAAGTTCTTAGCAATGCATATTACTAATCAAAAATTAAGTTTTGATATATTTATGGTAGGAAATGTACAAAATATCTTCATGGAACATGATCTTTACTTAATATCCTAATGATTTTTGGCATAAAAGAAGAATGTATAATTTTGACCCATACAATGTATTGTTGGCTATTGCTACAAATATACCCCAGCGACTTAACACTGCTTTTGTGCTCCAGGGTCACACATTATAATTAAAGTTTGTACAGTCTGAAACGATAACAATACATTCTAGTGTTGAGCATGAAGTCCAAAAACTATTGAAGCACTTTGTTGGTGTGAAACATGGTTGAGAAAAGCTGTAGATCCTCTAAAATCACCAAAACAGCGTCAACACAGGACAAAAATGATGGAAGTTAGTTCTGAGAATTTTATTTTAAAGGGTTAGTTCACCCAAAAATGGAAATTAGCCCATAAATTACTCACCCTGAAGTCAAAACAACTGTCAAGAAGTAGAAGTACAAAACGAGGATTTGTAAAGAAGAATGTCGGAGGATTTCGATATAAGCTGAGAGGAGACTGGTTTTCCTTTGCTAGAGTTATGAAACTTTGCTTCCTTTGCTCCTGTTAACAAACGTTGGTTTTCACGAGACTCACCGGCGCATGCGCAACGCTGAACTCATACGTCATGCTCCCGGAGCTGCTTCCCTTAACGCAGCCTAATTTTCATTTTTGGGTGAACTAACCCTTTAAGAGCGCAAAAATGGCAATGAATCACATCCTTTCCCAGCAGAATCATGTTTGTGACATAGTTTTGTGATGACGAGAGATAAAGGAATGTCTGAGCTTCAGCCATCAGCAAATATACAGTGAAGACTTGAAGTTAACATCTGGAGAAGACAAAAGCTGAAACACATCCAGCATTAAGACGTTTTTAACTAAAATACATTGAGTCTAGAATCCATAATAAGGCTTCCTCCAGTGAAAAGGTGTTCTGGTCTGAATCAGGAGAGAAATCTGCACAGATCAAGCAGCGTTTAAACAGCTCTAAACAAATATGTGGCTGGATTTTGATGTTAGAGACAACAGGAGATGCACTTTTTCACTGGAGGAAGCGTTATTATGGATTATGAACTCGTATTTGAGTTAAAAATGTCGTAATGCTGGATGTGTTTCAGCTTTTCTCTTCTCCAGATGTTAACTGATGGACTGGAGTGCTGTGGATTACTTGTGGATTATTGTGATGTTTTTATCAGCTGTTTGGACTCTCATTCTGACGGCACCCATTCACTGCAGAGCATCCATTGCTGAGACACTGATGCAGTGCTACATTTCTACAAATCTGATGAAGAAACAAACTCATCCTAATCTCAGATGAACTGAGGGTGAACACGGGGTGTGTTTTTAATGTGACTGTATAATTTAGTTTTATAATTATAATTTATTATCTTTGCAGTTATTTATTATTTTTTATGTTATTTACTTTATATTGGTATTAGGTTATATATATTCTTGATTGGTGAATTGTATGATTTGTATTGCAAGATCCTTTGCATAGTGCTTTTGTATATCAATCCCAGAAACGGACGCTTCATTTCGATAGGTCTAACGCGCATGACGTCAGTGGGCTTTAACTTCCGGGTGGAGTAACGTTGACGCAATCCGCTGTAAGCTGATGAGAGAAGCGGCGTCTCTTTTAATTTCTCTCTCCTCAGACGTTTTGATGAGACGGAGCAGGTAATGTTTTTAATTCTACATTATTAGAAACATAATCGCGTAATTAGTTCACGGAAGTTCACGGATAGCTGCGTTGTTTGTGCATTAGATAAGCGAGCTAATCAGCTAATCAGCTAGCAACGTCAGCAGATCTGATGCTCTGAGCGCTTTGTGTTGTTTTGATTGGAACATTTCGCCACATATGTATGTGTTCTTTTCTATAATGTTTGTATTCATTGTCATGTATGCTGTCTGCATGTGAGTATAATATATATATATATGTGTGTGTGTGTGTGTGTGTGTGTGTATATATATATATATATATATATATATATATATAT
>NW_015540128.1:568266-590781 GCF_001515605.1 Sinocyclocheilus anshuiensis | reverse complement strand
TGTGTGTGTGTGTGTGTGTGTGTGTGTTTAATGCATGAGTTCTGCTGTGTTTCTGTGCAGGTTTTGTATGCGCTGAGCTCATCGAGGTGAATGCAGAATGGCCAGCGCAGCAGCCAGCGAGAGTTCAGCTTCATCAGCAGCAAACGGACAGACGGCCGGAGAGAGCAGTAACAGCGGCGGCGGCGGAGCTCAAGACAGCACGTTTGAGTGCAACATCTGTCTGGACACGTCCAAAGACGCCGTCATCAGTCTGTGCGGACATCTCTTCTGGTGAGACCCTGCTGAGTGATGCACACGACACTCTCAGGGATGCTGACTGGGTAATAACTGCTCTGTTTTCTCTCCTCTGTCTGGATCTCCTCCTAGCTGGCCGTGTTTGCATCAGGTGAGTGTTCAGTAAGCGCTGATGGTCATGTGACGTGACCGTTGTATGATTCTCCTGACCGTGTCTCTCTGTGTGTTTGCAGTGGCTGGAAACCAGGCCGAACAGACAGGTGTGTCCCGTTTGTAAGGCCGGCATCAGTCGAGATAAAGTGATCCCGCTGTACGGCAGAGGCAGCACCGGACAGCAGGACCCCAGGTACAGCTCTGTGAGCGTCATCAAATCATATTTGTGTTGTAGAGCTTAGAAATATGACTATAAATCATGCAGCAGGACAAAGTAGATTTTGTCCATCAAGTTCCAAATCAAACGAGAAAATAAAATAATCAAACGAGACAAACCCATTTGATTTGTTGGAGTATACCAAAATAAACATTAATGTGATTTTATATATATATATATATATTTCCTTAACCAGAGTTATTATAGTTAACTAATACTAAAACTGAAACTAAAATTAAAAGAATTAAAAAAGCATTGTTTGAAATAAAATAAATGCTAACTGAAAAAAAAAAACATTTTATTTCAACTAATTGCCAAGGAAACATTTCTCAGTTTAATTTACTTTAACTTGATGTGCTAAAATAAAAAAATAAAACTGAAATAAATAGACATATTTAAAAAAATATAATAATAATAAAAATGACAAAAACACACAACAAAATTACTAAATCTTTAAGTAAAATGAAAACAAAAACATAAAAATAATTCAAAATATTAATAAAAACTATAATAGTATCTCAGTGATACTAAAATAACACTGAATTAAATTAATTTCATAATCGATGAACACAGGCACTGTAATTGATCTGAATAATGACTCTGTTGTCTTCTTTAGAGCTGCTTGACAGCTGAAATCAAATTTGTTTCATAATTGATGAATTTCACAACTTTATCAGTTATTTTCATGTTGATTAACTTGTCGAATCAATCTATGTTGTATAAAGCGCTGTAGAAATTAATGTGATTTGACTTGTGATATATACACACCAGTACACCACTGATTGAAATATAAAACATAAAGTGAATTTTCTTTATGATTTCAGAGAGAGGACTCCTCCGCGACCGCAAGGACAGCGGCCAGAACCAGAGAACCGTGGCGTGAGTGTCACTTTCTCTTACAAAATAAACTAGCTGCATATTCAGAATTATTGTCATTGTTACTCAATATAAGCAGGCTCATAAGCTTTTCTATTTTTTTTCTTGCTGTAAATAAAACGGATTATTGGAGGATGTTTTACTAGAAAACTCTATTTCAGTCTTTCTACGTCAAAATTGCTTGTTTAATTTAATGCCACCGTTTCTTTGTAATGTTTTGCAAAATTTACTATCAATCTCTGAGTAAAAATAGTTTCTATGCGAAAAAAAAGATAATGACCACATAGCAACACTTTAGCAACCACCCCAAGTACCCTAGCAACCACATAGCAACACCCTAGCAACCACCACAATTACCCTAGCAACGGCCCTGGGTGCCCTAGCAACCACATAGCAACACCCTAGCAACCACCCTGATTACCCTAGCAACAGCATAGCAACACCCTAGCAACCACCCCAAGCACCCTAGCAACCATCCCAAGTACATTAAATAAGTAAATTCAGACTTTTTTTCTCGCAATTCTGACTTTTTTTCTCGCAGTTCTGACTTTATTTCTCAGAATTGCACAATTTTTGAAATGTATATCCCATCAAAGCTGATAAAAGCGTTTGCAATGTGGCGTGTATCATTGCACAAGACGTTTGTGATGAAACGGTTACGTGGATGACGGCGGTTGCTTTAGTGCCTACCTGTAGATAATTCATTAGTCAAACGAGCGTCCCGCCGGGGCTTATTAAGGACAGAAGCTGGAAAGAGCTCAGCGGCGCGATGACAACATCTGACCTTTAAGATTGCATCACACTCTGCTCTCTCTCAACTCCTGAAGGTCTTGCATAAGGATTATTTACTCGATTGTAGCATGCAAATATAAAAAAAACTAGTTTTCCTCTAAATGAGAATGCAGTCATCATCTATTGGCTCTCATGTTGTTCAGACTTGTGTGTTAGTGGCACACAAACAGAGACGTTTAGCAGAATGTTCACGCTGCTCGACAGTAACCAGAACAAAAACCACCATTAAACTCTCAGACGAGAAGCTGATGCTATTCAAAGTCGTCAGATGACCCACATTTAATTGATTATTCCGGGATCAAACATGCATGTGATCATTTGGAGCTGTTCATAAACAAATCCAATTCAGAGGTGCTGCTTTATTCATGCTTTTATTTAGTTTTTGATGCTAACCATGGAAAAACATTTAAAACTACCAAATTGTGCATAATCGCAACCTATCATAATAATCATTGCAGTTAATAGTGTTCACCGTCTGTTTGATTACGTGTAACTTGTAACTAACTGCATGATATATAAATATATTGTATTATATAGCCGCTATAATATATATTGTAGAAACATAATTTTCTGTAAAGCTGCTTTGCAAAGATTTGTATCGTGAAAAGCGCTATACAAATAAACTTGATTTTAATTTTTTGTAATTTTGGCTTTTGACCGTGTCGGTCCCTATTCATTATTCAACTCATTCGTTATTTGCAAAAACAGATAACTCGTTTTTTTTTTGTGTTAGCTGTATTTTTTGTTATTTTTTGCCTGATCAAAATAACCCGACTGCAGTTTGACTGAGATTAATTGGAATGCACAAAATCTTTATAATTGTTAAAAACGAAGTTATCTGTTTATGCAAATGAACTCCTGATATATAAACAGTGGCCAGATTATTCTTAAATGTATTTACTTATTAATCTTTCATGTTCCAGAAATGAAAGAACAGTTTGGAATGACACAGATGATGTAAATGTAATTTATTTTTTAAGTAATAAATTTGACGTAAGTGTAATATAATGCAGTGTTAATGTGTTTGCAGGGCTTTCAGGGCTTCGGCTTCGGCGATGGAGGCTTCCAGATGTCTTTCGGTATCGGGGCTTTTCCTTTCGGGATCTTTGCTACAGCGTTTAATATCAATGACGGACGACCACCTCCAGGTGTGTGCTGAACCTGTGAAAGATGCTTGCATGAACACATAATTGGGTGAATGATATCACTAAACGTCAAGAAAATACAAAGAGAAATTCTTCATGCATGTTATAGATTTTATTAGGAACAATTCACCCATGCATGTTTTTTTTTTGACTTTGTAAGTTTTAATGAACAATCCATAACTGCATCTTTCTGTGAAGATGCCATATGCAGCACTTCTCCAGTCATTTAGTCGCTTAAGCTCATCTGCATACATTTTTGAGAGCCACGCCCACATCTCAACATCCAATCAACAGCTGATGCACAGAACCAAGCCCCGCCCTGCATTTATTCTTTAATAATAATTGCACTCAGATGTACGTCACAACACAGAAGTTTATCCTGACTTTAATCATTTTTATGTTTATGGCTGATTCTATAATTCGAGATACATTTGTCATTTCATAAAGTTAAGAAAAAAAACTATTCACTAACAGAAATTCTTTCCAATATCTTATTGAAAACATATTCAATTTTAATAACATATTCAGTGCTTGCAAAACACAAGTTACTTCCTTTTTTTACTTTTAATGAAAAAACAGATGTCTTTATGGCATTGTTTGTCAACTCTGTTACGGACAAATTAGGCAATGTGAAGTAGAAATAACAATAAATCATAAAAGGAAAAATCCTTCTTGTATCAAACAGTCCTTACATTCCAACATTTGGAACAGAGATAATATTTAATCTATTTATACCTTAAAAATAAAAAAAAAATACCTATGTCTTCACAGAATTGTCCACTTGGAGCAAATATTTTTAATCTGAAAATTTATTATAAGCAATATCCAGTAAAAACAAAAAATAAATGTTGTTGAACTATTATAAGGGTGCATAATATCTCAGTAATGTTTATGAGATTTTAAACAACAATTGTATTTTTTTTGTGTGAAAATAGTTCATAAACAGAGTTGACACTTTAAGTAACAGAACTGACAGAATTATCCGGTGGACTGTCAATTCTGTTACACTATTGTCAGCATTGTTACTCTACCTTGGTAACAGAGTTGGACGGTAACAGAGTTGACAACTTTACTTTACCACTCACTAGCATACATGCTAAGTGCACATGGCACTAATGAAATCATGATTAAAAGACCTTTAAATAACCCAATGGTAACAGTGTTGACATTCTTCAAAATAACTTTTTTAGATTAAAATATTTTCTCAGAGAGAGCATACAGACTTTTCAGTGCTTCAGATCTTATCAGTGAGGGAAAGTGACATCATGTCCTGTATCCTACATAGCTGTGGGAGATAATTCCACTCCAAAATTCCATTTAAAGGCAAAATATGGTACGGTGACAGAGTTGACGCAAGATGTATAAACGCACATTTTTATAAGAAAAAAGTTGTTTTTAAACTATTTAAAGTTGTAGAATTAAGTAAATGAGTATTTAGCGCTTTTATAAATAAAATGAAGGAAATATTACAAAAAGAAAAGTACAATAAAATATTTTGATTACACTGATGCATGATGGAAAAAATGCACTGACTAATTCAGACAACGAAATCATGATTTTGAGTTAAGACACTTTTTACACAACTTATTATATTGTAATTGACTACATAGTTGTGGGAGATAATTCCATCAATTTAAAGTCAAAATATGGTATGGTAACAGAGTTGACGCAAGATTTATGGACAAACATTTTTATAAGAAAAAAGTTATTTTTAAACAATTTAATGTTGTAGAATTAAGTAAATTAGTATTTAGGGATTTTATAAATACAATTAATGAAATATTACAAAAAGAAAAGTATTTTGATTACACAATGATACATGATGGAAAAAATGCACTGACTCATTCGGACAACAAGAAAGCATGATTTTGAGCTATTTAAGACACTTTTTACACAAATTATTATATTGTTATTGACTGTAACATCTTGTAATTCATAACAATAAGTAACAAATTATTAAAAATGTAATCATTTGAAAAAAAAAAAAATGACTTCGGACACCAAATGTATCTGCAATTATAGAATCACCCTGATGCATATATGTACGTTTTCTGAAGAAAATGTGAGTGGTGCTTGCCGTGGCAAAACTCGGCACTCGGTTGCTAGAGTGTTTCTAGGCAGTTGCTAGGGTACTCGGGGTGGTTGCTAGGGTACTCGGGGTGGTTGCTAGGGTACCCGGGGTGGTTGCTAGGGTACCCAGGGTGGTTGCTAGGGTAATCAGGGTGGTTACTAGGGTGTTATGTGGTTGCTAGGGCACTTGGGGTGGTTGCTAGGGTGTTCCTATGTATAACAATGCAGAATAAACAGCTGTATTTACCAGCATATATTTTTACCTAAGCATTTTAGTGAAAAATGGGTGATGCTGCAAATGAATCTCAGAGTTTTGAATCGATTCATCGAACCGTATTTGACCATTGGAACTGATAGATGGAAATAAGTTATTTAATATAAAACGGTTTATAAGTTTAACCGAGAGATGCATCAAATCCATCATTAAGGTGTTTCATCATTAACATTATTAAAGCGTCCTCCGGTGAAAAAGTGAATCAGGAGAGAAATCTGCACAGATCAAGCAGCGTTTAAACAGCTCTGAACACATATGTGGCTGGATTTTGATGTGAGAGACAACAGGAGATGCACTTTTTCACTGGAGGAAGCGTTATTATGGATTATGGACTCAATGTATTGGAGTTAGAAAAGAGCAGTATTGATGATTTGAAGCTGTTTTCTCTGTTTGTGTCCCGGCAGCAGCTCCAGGAACCCCTCAGCACGCGGATGAGCAGTTTCTGTCTCGCCTCTTTCTGTTCGTGGCGCTCCTCATCATGTTCTGGCTGCTGATTGCTTAAACGCTGAAGAACTGTGTGATCGTGTCGCAGGACTACCAGCTAACTAACCCTACAGTAGTGCAGGATGCAAACAGCTCTTTTTCTGTGAAAGAGATGCAGCGCTTGCGTTGTGAGTGATCCTGTGACATGCATAATGTTCGGTTTCTTCCCAGAAATGATTTTAAATAAATGCCAGAGTCTTATTTCTCTATTATTGATGCCAAATGAAGCCGCTCACTGTAGTAAGGCTGTAGTAAAACTCGTATAAAAATCATACGAATGCATAAAAGTTCTTCCTAACAGTAATCAGCGTTTAATTTGAGCTTATTTTAATTAATATTTTATAACTTTGGCTGAAGTAGAGCATCTGTTCTTTTTAATAATCAAAATAAAGTTGTTGTTTTTTAAATAGAGACTTAAAAAAGCAAATTTATTTAAAAGGTCAATATCTCTAATGTAAACTTTTTAGGTTTTGGAAAATTATTGGGGAAAGAAATATTATTTGCGGTGTGAGAGGCATAAGCACATGTTGACTGTCCACGTGATGATTAAATGTAATTATAAATGTGTTTTTGAACGTTGTTTTTGTTTACTTTATGCCATCACACAATTTCTTTCTTTTGTGCAATACTGTACAATGCTTGTTTCTTGAGTTCGTTTTTTATGAAAGTAGAGCACATCTGAGCTTCTTATGAAAATACCCCAGAATTATGAAGAAATTAATGCATTAAGAGGCAGTTTGCACCAGACATTTAATGCTGAAAATATATTTTTAGAAATGCACTTAAAGAAATACAGCAAAAGCAGTAAAATTGTGAAATATTATTAGAATGTAAAACAGCTGTTTTCTGTGCGAATATCTGTTAAACTGTAATGTATTTCCGTGATGCGCAGCTGTATTTTCAGCATCATTACTCCAGTCTTCAGTGTCACATGAGAGACCGACAGACGCGGCGACCTCCCTCCACGCTTTGACGCGCCGCTCCGCGCTGCGATAATCGTGCAGCGACACGTTATAAAGCACCGGGTAAGCGTGAACGCTCTGGATGAGTTTCTCAGTCACGGCCATTGAGTTTTTTGACGCGCTGCTGAGACGCGCGTCGAACGGAATCACACACCGTCGCGTCAGAAGTGCGCGACACGCACACGCGTCTTCCGCAGAAGCGGGGCGTCACGGCGGGATTTTGGACCAATCAGATTTCGCTGTGGGCGGGACTAAGCGGAGCGTCGCGTCACAAATAGAAACAACACGCGTCCGTCAAAAGCTCCTGATCCAGTTTTTATCCGTCGACGCCGCAGAAGAACAACATAATTCTTATTCTGACGTTTTTATTGCATTACTCTAAATTTTACAAGTCTCAATCAGTTGGAAAAAGTAAAATGATTAAAGGAAAAGTAATTTGCAGGATCTCACACAGAACACGTCCTAAACTATCTGATTATTAACATTAAAGCTGAAGTGTGTCATTTTCAGGCCTGACTGTACTTATAAAATGAGCAATAAATGAAGGGTGACACTGAATAATCACAAAATTCAGTTTTATTGGGCCACTGATACATTTGTTGAGGTTTATTCCAGCAATATCAGGTTAATTTGAAAGAACTAGCATCGTGTGCTGGTAGTAACGGATTACATGTAATCTGGATTAGGCCTATGTAATCAGATTCTGCTTGTAACTGGATTAGTCTATATTACATTTTGACGTAGCCTATAAAACTACACTGTCTTCATCATATCCAGACCGTGACCTTCAGTAATGGCTGGTTCTGAAAGTCAGGACAAAAAAAATCAAACCTATCACATAAACAAATTAAGTTGTTTTCAAATAATTTATTTTACTTTTTTTTTTATCATTTTATGAACTCACAAACCCACTGCAGTTCTTACATTAAAAAACCCTGGTGTAATGTTATGTTTAATGCACTTCATGATGTTTATATCAAATAATGGACTATATTTTCTTTCTTTTTTTCCATATCAATGTTATCATAATCCAAAAAGTAGACAGAATACATTAGCCTAAAATGAGTAACCTAGTTACTATGACTATAATGTATCATGTAATCTGTAATTAGTAACAGACTACAGTTTGTAATTAGTTTTTACTGTTGAGGGAAAACTAAAATCTGTACACAAATTTCAGTATTGGGGTACAAGTAGAATAAATAATGAATATCGTGTTCTTTTAACTAAAAATAGTGTTCAATGTTCAAAAATTTTAATCTGGTATAAATACAAAGTTCCGGCATGAAACTCTAGATGGCGCAGTCCGATAGGTCTAACTCAATATGACATAATGACATCATTATCACATGGCACAGCTGATTGGTTCTCTCCTGTATCGGTAGCCAATGAGCTCGCTGCTCAATATACTTGGCAGTGTTTGCTGTAGCAGTGCACTTCAGAAACCCTCCACCTTCCCCAGCTCCACCTGTATAGGTATTTCTTACATGCTCATTATCTAATTCCATGTGCACGAGAAGCCATCGCCATTCATGAAGTCTGTTGCCCTCGCCAATCTCACACACAAATGCATTTACGTCATTTTCAGGCCTGACTGTACTTATAAAATGGGCAATAAATGAAGGGCGCCACTGAATAATCACAAAATTCAGTTTTATTGGGCCACTGATACATTTGTTGAGGTTTATTCCAGCAATATCAGGTTAATTTGAAAGAACTAGCATCGTGTGCTGGTAGTAACGGATTACATGTAATCTGGATTAGGCCTATGTAATCAGATTCTGCTTGTAACTGGATTAGTCTATATTACATTTTGACGTAGCCTATAAAACTACACTGTCTTCATCATATCCAGACCGTGACCTTCAGTAATGGCTGGTTCTGAAAGTCAGGACAAAAAAAATCAAACCTATCACATAAACAAATTAAGTTGTTTTCAAATAATTTATTTTACTTTTTTTTTTATCATTTTATGA
Organism: Sinocyclocheilus anshuiensis; assembly: GCF_001515605.1. Classification (NCBI taxonomy): domain Eukaryota; kingdom Metazoa; phylum Chordata; class Actinopteri; order Cypriniformes; family Cyprinidae; genus Sinocyclocheilus; species Sinocyclocheilus anshuiensis. Next base: position 581,599 of record NW_015540128.1, on the reverse strand, counting down.
ACTCACAAACCCACTGCAGTTCTTACATTAAAAAACCCTGGTGTAATGTTATGTTTAATGCACTTCATGATGTTTATATCAAATAATGGACTATATTTTCTTTCTTTTTTTCCATATCAATGTTATCATAATCCAAAAAGTAGACAGAATACATTAGCCTAAAATGAGTAACCTAGTTACTATGACTATAATGTATCATGTAATCTGTAATTAGTAACAGACTACAGTTTGTAATTAGTTTTTACTGTTGAGGGAAAACTAAAATCTGTACACAAATTTCAGTATTGGGGTACAAGTAGAATAAATAATGAATATCGTGTTCTTTTAACTAAAAATAGTGTTCAATGTTCAAAAATTTTAATCTGGTATAAATACAAAGTTCCGGCATGAAACTCTAGATGGCGCAGTCCGATAGGTCTAACTCAATATGACATAATGACATCATTATCACATGGCACAGCTGATTGGTTCTCTCCTGTATCGGTAGCCAATGAGCTCGCTGCTCAATATACTTGGCAGTGTTTGCTGTAGCAGTGCACTTCAGAAACCCTCCACCTTCCCCAGCTCCACCTGTATAGGTATTTCTTACATGCTCATTATCTAATTCCATGTGCACGAGAAGCCATCGCCATTCATGAAGTCTGTTGCCCTCGCCAATCTCACACACAAATGCATTTACTAAAGATTGGCACAATAACATTTAATGTGGCAAATACATTCTCAACAGTGTCCTTTTACAAAAGAAGGCCTTTTTAAACTACCAAAACCTGGACATTAGCTTTAAACATTCAAATAACAGGGAAGGCAAAATATACAACACATAGAAAACTCACACGTTGGAAGTTGTTGCAATGAAATATATACAGAAATACAGCATCCTTTAAATGATTTAAGCATGCAAAAAATGTTTGAGAGGACAGAGTCTCCAGGCTTCCATCACTGTTCACTGCTCTTTAAACTCTGCGTCAAACATGATCTGCTGGATCTGCATCTTGACGGCGGCTCTTTTCTGCGGCGTCAGTCTTTTGAGCGCAGGGACGTAACTCAAGAGAAACAGCTCGTCCTCGTCGAAGGCTTTGAGGTTGCTGGCAGAGGCTGATGGCGTTCTCATGTGTATCTGCTCCTCAGGAGACTCCAGCTGCTCCGGGGCCTCGGCATCACCGAGACGCTTCTTCTCTCTGACGCGAGCATCCAGGAACGACAGGGTTTCTCTGTAATGCAAGCGCTGGCTGCCTTCTTCCCTCCTCAGCTTGCATTCCACCACTGCAGGGAAGCAAATTATATTATAAAATTATACTGCTGTTCATTCTCCAAACAATTATCTACAAATACTCAAAACAACAACAAAAAACAATTACACTGTAAAGAAAAAAAGATTATTGGAGTAGCCTACCTTTTACAAGAACATACCATTCCAGTTTTAAAATGTTACATTTTCAATGTTACTGTTACTTGACATCTTATTTGTGAAATTCAACAATTTCTGAGTGAAAATCGCTTCAACATTTTTTTCAGTGTACCCTGATATTAGTTTTTAATTAAGGGAAAACATACTTCTCAACATGCCTTATGTGCACAGACTCTTAAAAATTAGAAAAATAATAATAAAATTCCTCTCATTGATGATTTCATGAAACTTTAACATCCATGGAGTCTTTCCATTGCACAAAAGAGTCTTTATAATGGAAAAAAAGATTCTTTAGATGATTAAAATGTTCTTCACACTAAGAAAAGATGGTTTTAGGAACTGATCACTGAAAAGTTCACCAAAAACGGTCCTTCTTTGGCATCACTGTGAAAACCACCTTCATTTTTAAGAATGCATATCCTAATATTTACTATGCATGAACTTATAAATATGATTTTATTCAGTAATTCCGTGAAAGAAGCATTCTACACTAGCACTGTAAACTGAGGATATAATATCGCAGCGTAGCGCGTAATGTTGACGCACTGACCGGAGAGACCGATGGACGCGGCGACCTCGCGCCACGCTTTCACGCGCCGCTCCGCGCTGCGATAATCGAGCAGCGACGCGTTATAAAGCAACGGGTAAGCGCAAACGCTCTGGATGAGTTCCTCCGCTTCAGCCATTGAGTTCACCGAGCAGCGGAGGAGACGCGTTGTTCAGATCGTATTTCCGGAACGGCACGCTCGCGTCAGTAACGCGCGACTCACGCATCGCAACCGATTGGTAGATCACAGTTTGGTAGCGGATTCAAAGTGGAAGAAAACACTTTACTATGAATCAGATCCAGCTCTGGTTTGATCATTTGATTCATGAAAATCACATCTCTATTATATATTACTATATTTACTGTATATATACTATTATACTATTACATATACTATAGTTATATATACTATATACTTATATATATAATATATATATATATATATATATATATATATCTCTGCAAACTCAAGGTCACTTTACAATATCAAAACAGATAAACATGCCAGCAGACAGAAAAACAAAATACAGAGAAACGTGAAATCCAAGGCATGAAGGTAAAAGAAGGCAGATTTAGTGAGAGAAGAAATGCTAGGTGGGAAGGAGAGAGAGGAGTCAAAGATTATACCCAGGGTTTTAACGGTAGTGGAAGGTCGAACCAAGATCCCAGCAATGTTAACATTGTTGACACAGAAGTGAGCTACGTTTTTTGGTGAACCATCAAGAAGTAGATCTGTTTATCAGTGTTGAGTTTGAGAAAGTTACTGGTCATCCAAGCAGTTATATCATTAATACAAGCCGATATGGAGTTGGTTGGAAAAGGAGATCAGTTGTGTTGAGAACTGATATAGAGCTGGGTGTCATCTGCATAGAAATGGAAGTTGAAGCCATGATGAAGGATAATGTTACCTAAAGGAAGCATGTAGATGATGAAGAGTAAAGGCCCGAGGACAGAACCCTGAGGAACACCGTGAGAGCCAGGGGCAGTAGAGGCGGACAGCGATGTAATGCTGATGGTCAGACAGGTAAGAAACGAACCAAAATAGGGCAGTTCCAGAAATACCAAGAGCAGACAGTCGTGAGATGAGAATACTGTGAGAGATGTGTCAAAAGTAGAGGAAAGATCTAACAGAATTAAAATGCTAATGGAGCCTGAGTCAGTGGCCATACGGAGGTCTTGTCTTTGACAACCTTAAGAAGTGCTGTCTCAGTGCTGTGAAGATTACAAAAAAACGGACTGGAACATTCATAGAGGTTATGAGATGACAAATACGACTGAAGTTGAGCAGCAACAACGTTTTCAAATAGCTTCGAAAGAAGCGGAAGAGTCTGTAATTGGTCATATCAGATGGCTCAAGGCCGGGTTTCTTTAAGACTGGTCTGACAGCTGCAGTTTTAATTCAGTACTGAGAAGTTGAGAAATGAGAAGTGAAATAAGCAGCAAGAGAACAGGTGCAGAGTTTTTGATTTGATTTCTTGAGTAGCTGGGTGAGCGGAGAGGGGAGTTCATTGTTGGAAAGAGATAATATATGCGATTTATTACACAGATCTTGTGTGTGAGATACTAATAAATAACTCTTTCTGTAATTATTTCACTTTTTACATTTACATTTGTTCATTTAGCAGATGCTTTTATCCAAAGTGACTTACAAATGATGACAATAGAAGCAATCTAAACTAACAAAAGAGCAATAATATGCAAGTGCTACATTATCCCAACACAATACACGTAGCAAGGTTTATATATATATATATATATATATATAGGCTATATACACACACACACATAAATATAACAAAGATAAGTAGATAGAATAGAAAAAGAATAGAGAAAGCTAGTGTCTTTTTTAAGAAAAGTTAGAAAACGATTAGAGAGTGCTAGAATTAGAGGGTCAAATAAAGATGGAAGGGATGTGTTTTTAGCCATTTCTTGAATATTTTTCCAACTGACTGAGACTTGTAAAACTTAGAGTAATGCAATAAAAACGTCAGAATAAGAATTATGTTGTTCTTCTGCGGCGTCGACGGATAAACACTGGATCAGGAGCTTTTGACGGACGCGTGTTGTTTCTATTTGTGACGCGACGCTCCGCTTAGTCCCGCCCACAGCGAAATCTGATTGGTCCAAAATCCCGCCGTGACGCCCCGCTTCTGCGGAAGACGCGCGTTTGTGTCGCGCACTTCTGACGCGACGGTGGGTGATTCCGTTCGACGCGCGTCTCAGCAGCGCGTCAAAAAACTCAATGGCCGTGACTGAGAAACTCATCCAGAGCGTTCACGCTTACCCGGTGCTTTATAACGTGTCGCTGCACGATTATCGCAGCGCGGAGCGGCGCGTCAAAGCGTGGAGGGAGGTCGCCGCGTCTGTCGGTCTCTCCGGTCAGTGCGTCAACATTACGCGCGTCCTTTCCGTTCCACGCGCTTGACTTTAAAAGTGTTTTTACTGTTTTGCAGACTTTAAAGATCTCACACAGCAGCATTTACACGCTAGAGACGCGACAAACGAGAACGCGTCCGTCTGAATCAAGCCGCGACGCAGACCGGACGCGTTCTGATTTGACGCGGTGTAAACGACGGACAGTATGATGAAGTTAATTTAGGACGCGTTCTTGAGTCTTAGAAGAGTTATTTGATTAAGATTTCAACTTTTAAAAACGCGTGACAGAATAAAGTTCTGATTCAACTCCTGAAGCTTTACGAGCTCTTCATTAATGTAACACAGTCATATTAACAGATCAAAGTATACAATATACACTCTATTGATGATGCAGATTTATTTTTTCCCATCTTTATTTGACCCTCTAACTCTAGCGTTCTCTATTCTAATTCTATTTGATCTATTTGTTGACTTGATCCTCTAACACTTAATCTCTCTATTCGTTTTCTATTCTATTTGTTTTCGTTTTGTTTTATAAATAAATAACTGAGACTTGTTATAGTTGCATATTATTGCTCTTTTGTTGGTTCTGATTGCTTCTGTTCTCATCATTCATAACTCCGGATAAAAGCATCTGCTAAATGACTAAATGTAAATGTAAACGCATATATTAGATGAACGCAGCGCACTAAACGCACATTGCGCGTCTTATTTACAATAGTTTTCTATGAGAACGTATTGCGTTCATATTTTGCGCTCATCTGATGGGTTTAATATAAGATGCATCATCAATAACGTGAACTTTTACTATGACTGTCTTATGCAGGAATCATTAGAGTGTTTTTGAGCAGAGAAAATAGGTTTTTACTGCTTGCTTCACACGAAGAGTCCCTTTCTGCTGTTAAACGCTGCAGATGTGAATGTTTGTGAGTCAGAGAGCCGCTGGAGCTCAGATCACACACACACACACTCTCTCTGTCTCTCTCACACACACACACACACACACACACACACACACACACACACACACTCTCTGTCTCTCTCACACACACACAGACACTCAAACTCACACACACACACTCTCACTGTCTCACACACACACACTCACACACTCTCACACACACTCACACTCTCACACACACACTCACACTCTCACACACACACTCTCTCTGTCTCTCACACACACACACAGACACTCAAACTCACACACACACACTCTCACACACACTCACACTCTCACACACACTCACACACACTCACACTCTCACACACACACTCTCTCTGTCTCTCACACACAGACACACACAGACACTCAAACTCACACACACACACTCTCTCTGTCTCTCTCACACACACACACTCTCACACACACTCACACACTCACACACTCTCACACACACTCACACACTCACACACACACACTCTCTCTGTCTCTCTCACACACTCTCTCTGATCTGCCGGTGTTTTGCGTCTGCAGTGGTGGAGTGCAAGCGCAGATGGAAGACCATCAGGGACAGATTCATCCGAGAGCGGAGGCTGTGTCAGCTGAGGAGGGAAGAAGGAGGCCGGCGCCTGCATTTCTGGCCGCACAGAGAAAGCCTGTCGTTTCTGGAGGCTCACGTCAGGAAGAAGAAGCGCGTCGCTGAGCATCCGGATGACTCTCTGGACGAGTGCAGCGGCGGAGACTCCAAGCCCGGTCTGGAGACAGACAAGCAGTTCGAGTCGAAGCTCCAGCCGGTGACCCAGCTGCCTCCGGGACCGAAGCTGCCGCAGACGCCCGCTCCAACCGTCACCAGCGAGCTCCACGGCAAGACGGAGAAAGAGAAGGAGGCCTTTGACGAGGACGAGCTGTTTCTCTTGAGTTACGTCCCTGCGCTCAAAAGACTGACGCCGCAGAAAAGAGCCGCCGTCAAGATGCAGATCCAGCAGATCATGTTTGACGCAGAGTTTAAAGAGCAGCTCTGACTTCTGCAGCTCACTCCAAACATTTCAGCAGCGAAGATGCTGTCTTTCTCTGCATACCTCCGTTTGTGCTGAAATAAACTGCCTCGGCTTTCGTTTAGGTTTCATTTAGTTATTTATTGGTGCAAACAACCTTGTTTTGTAAAATATCACAAATTGTCTTGGTGCAAACTGCATTTTAGGCCCAGATGAATGCAAAATATATTTGTCAGGGGCTAAAGCTGCCCGTCGTCTTTTCTTTCATTGATTAATAAAAACACACACTCTTAAAAATAAAGGGTTTTTTTTGTTCTTTGCAGAAATAAAACAAGAACCTCTCAATGATAATTTCTTAAAACAAGCATTTTTTTGTCTTAGTGCAAGGGACATTTGAATAGTCTAAAGAACCCTTTACACTATAAAGCTGAAAATAAAGCTTGTTTGTTGGCATTGATGGTTTGCATTGGTCCTTTAGTGCAAAAAGTGTCTACATTATTAAAATGTTTTTCACACCAGCACTAAAAGAAAAAAAAAAAAAAGCTTCTTTTAAGGCATCAGTGTGGGGAAAAAAGCTCCCTGATATTGTTTTAATGATCTCAAATGACATAAATGTGAAATAATAAGACAAATGGAAGTTGGAGAATTATTTATTGTATATTAGAGCTTTGTACATTCATCAATCAGCTCCAGTGAGGAACATTTCTTCACCATCATCTGCAAACAGCAACCAAGGGCTCAAAGTAGAGTTATTTTTGGGGGGTTTCTACTTATGCATTTTTGCCTTCATATTCATCCATGAATGGTAAAGCAATGAAACTGACATGCACTGAGAAAGATGAACTCAGACTTGTAATTAATAACACATGTTGGAATTAAATGCATGTTCATCATTTGTGAGAGACAGAAAAGCCCATCAGTCCCAATCAAGCAGAATCTGGAGCAAGTAAAGCAAAAGACTCTCAGTCAGCAGACAGACGCTGTTTATTTGTATCCTCCTTATCTGTGTGGCTTAAGACGGGTTTTGAAAATCCATTAATTCCTTGATGAAAACCACATATAGCCGGACGTGTATGATTACAAAGGATTTGTTGAGAATGAATGGAGCATGTACAATAGCGTGACTGTGTCTCAGTGATAAGACAGAGTCAAGTGTTTCTGCTCTTCACATATAGGCTATGAAATTAAGATACAGCTTGATCTTTAGCATCATAACCAATATAAAACATGTTCACACAACATGGATTAAATTGAACTGACCGAGCAAATATCAGACCATTTGTGCTTGTGTTTAATTATTAACCCTCTGGTGTTTGGGGGTCACACTTGTGTTATTCTCGGTCAAAACTGACCAGACACCTGAAATTTTTTTTTTTTCAGTAAAATCAATGTAATATATTTTAGTTCAATTATATTTTTTCTTTTGTATTTTGAGAGAATTTCATGATACAAATGAATATGCAATAATTATGATAATTTTTCCCATTGAAAATAATACAAAAAATATATATAATATATTTCTATTAGTTTTCAATTATGACAGTAGCCTGTTTTATGTTAAAATAGATACTACGCTTTTAAAATCAAATTTTTGAAGGCACATTAGTGCCATCTGGTGGGAGTAAAAAAAGAAAGACTTCTGCAATTCCATGGTTTAGCCACTAGATTCCTATATAGATCTACTGCTTATAAAGTTTTTGAGTAGTTTCTGATATTTTTCATTTTGTTTTATGTTTTAATAATTTTTTTAATGAATTAGTTTTTTATTAACTTAATTTATTTATTGAATACACATATATTTGTTTTATGTTCATTCTGGTCGTTGTCTTATGTTGTTAGACGTTCCCTGTCTTGTGTTTATATAAATAAATAAATAAATGAGAAAGGAAAAGAAAGCACGCGATCAGTATGAATGCTTGGATCTGGAGGGTTAAACAGGTGTGATATGAACTAAATCTCATGCAAATGCACAAGCCAAAGCTGATCCTCTCGGAGACCTTCATGCTCTCCGTCGACATCCAGCAGAATCAAAGCACATAATGCCGTGCATTTATCTTTCAGCACAACAATGAGGCTTTCTGCCTCTCTGTACATCTCATTTGATACAGTGAAATCTGATTTCTTGTCAGCTAAAGCCAGATTACCTCAATCTCCAGCGCTCACTAACACCTTCACAAAACTGCCCAGATTAGCCGGGATTTTTCAGCCACTTTATACATTTTTTCCCCGGCTGTATAGAGGGATTACGTTTTGTCTCCTTGCTTTTAATCTATTTGGTAAATGGGGGTTTGACACAGACAGCAGAGCGATCCGGCTCTATATGAAAGCGTTCTGCTCTAAACCCGACGGCATTCTGGCTCAGAACCAGCTACAAATGCCATGGACAAGAAGAGCTCTGCCTTCACTATCGACCGCATTCTGAGCGCAGAAAACAACAAGATCCTCGGCTTGGAGAAGCCCTCGGCCCCGGGGCCCTGTGAGGAGAAACCGGCCCCCGAATCTGCAGCGAATCGAGAATCGATGAATCAGATGGACCTCAGATCGACCTGCTGCTTCTGTTCACACTGCGGAGAGGTTCTGCACACGGCTGCCAGTAAGAGCGCTTTAATCACATCCGACTCGGCTGACTTCGCCTGACCTTTGAGGAAAAACACAAAAGATCTCAAAAACGACTCTCACTTTTTTGCTCTGTTTTCAAATGTGATTCTGTCTTGATGAAGCAAAGACAATAGTATAACAATATTTAAATGTAAGCGTGAAGGAAATATAACAAAACCACAGTAACACTTGAAAATGAATGTGAAGGATGATTTTTATAATGTTATATATTATATTATTAGCCTATATATTATTGGGTTTTACAAGATTTTTATGTTTTACTTAATGAATTTGTGGTGTAAATCAGTGTTATTTTAGTATAATTGAGATATTATTATATTTTTATTAACATTTTACTTTTAACTAATAGCAACTATTATTTTATATTTTCCATTTTCATTTTAGTTAAAGTTTTAGTATTTTTGTTGTGCATTTTATCATTTATATTAGTATTTTTTATATATATATATAAGTCTAGCTTTTATTCATTTTAATTGTAGTTTTAGTTTTTTTAGCACATCAAGTTAAACTAAATGAAAATCAGAAATGTTTCCTTGACAACTAGCTAAAATAGAATTTTCCAGAAATGCATTTTATTTTATTTCAGTTGATGTTTATTTTATTTCAAGTAACTAAAATGTTTTTTTATATTCAATGTTATTTTAGTATCATTGAGGTATTTATCATTGAATTTTCATTAACATTTTGAATCAGTTTTTATTTTTATATTTTCAGTTTTCATTTTAGTCATTTTGTTGTGTGTAATTTTGTAATTTATAGTTTATAATTTATATGTTGTATATGTCTATATATTTTAATTAATTTTTATTTTAGGCTTAGTTTTAGTTATTTACGTACGTAGAAATGTTCTGGCTGAAATAATTGTTAAAAAGTATTACATTTTTATATTGTAGTTTGTTTCAGGTAACAAACATTTTAGATGTTTTTTTTTTCATTTTAGTTAATTATAATAATACCTGTTTTAATTTTAATTAAAATAATATTATACTGGTTTGATTTTTGGGTGGAACATGACTTGTTCTCAATGTGTTTGATTATATTCTCTCTGTTTAATCTCATGGTTAAGCTGATGCTGATCTCTGTGTTTTTTTTGCTGATGTCAACTTGTCATGTAGTTTGGGGTAAGCAGATGTTTGCAGAGACATGCTCGGCCGCAGAAGCTCACGACAGGGAAAGCTTCAGTCATGTTCAGAGGAGGGTTCGGCGTCATCGCACCATCTTCACAGAAGAGCAGCTGGACGCTCTGGAGGATCTATTCAGACAGAACCAGTATCCAGACATCAACACCCGCGAGCAGCTGGCCCAGAGAACACACCTGCGCGAGGAGAGAGTCGAGGTGATCCACCACTCACCTGTGTTTGCATCTCAATAATCATGTCATATCTCACCCAAAAACATATACTTTATTCCAATCCTGTAATCTCTTCAAAATAAACGTTTGTTATTTTAAATTGATGGTTCAGTGGAGAACCTTTAACAAGCCTGTTTCTTATTCTGGGACTAAAAAAAAAAATTCAGAATTTTTCATGCAATTCAGAAAAGTCAGAATTGCAAGATGTTAAGTTAAAGTTGTGAGATATAAAGTCATAATTGTAACATAAAACATCAAAATTGTGAGATGTAAAGTCAGAATTTCAAGATATAAAGTCCGAATTGCGAGACGTAGTCAAAATTGTGAAGTCAGAATTGTGGGATGTAAAGTGAGAATTGCGAGAAGTCAGAATTGTGAAACAAAGTGAGAATTGTGATATACAATGTCAGAATTGTGAGATGTAAAGTCAGAATTGTGAGATGTAAAGTCAGAATTGCAAGACATAAAGTCAGAATTTTGAGACGCAAAGTCAGAATTGTGACATAAAATGTGAGAATTGTGAGGTCAGAGTTGCGAAGTATAAAGTCAGAATTGCAAGATATAAAGCCAGAATTGCGAGACGTAAAGTCAGAATTGTGACATAAAATGTCAGAATTGTGAAGTCAGAATTGTGAGATGTAAAGTCAAAATTACAAGAGAATTGCGAGACGTAGTCAAAATTGTGAAGTCAGAATTGTGGGATGTAAAGAGAGAATTGCGAGACGTAAAGTCAGAATAGCCAGATATAAAGTCAAAATTGTGAGACATAAAGTCAGAATTGCGAGACGTAAAGTCAGAATTGCGAGACGTAAACTCAGAATTGCGACATAAAATGTCAGAATTGTGAGATTTAAGTTGCGAGACGTAGTCAAAATTGTGAAGTCAGAATTGTGGGATGTAAAGAGAGAATTGCGAGACATAAAGTCAGAATAGCCAGATATAAAGTCAGGATTGTGAGACATAAAGTCAGAATTGCGAGACTTAAAGTCAAGTAAAGTCAGAATTACGAGATATGAATTAAGAATTGCGAGACGTGAAGTCAGAATTGCAAGATATAAAGTCAGAATTATGAGACAAAGTCAGAATTGCGACATAAAATGTCAGAATTGTGAGATTTAAAGTCAAAATTACAAGATCTAAAGTCAGAATTGTGAAACAAAGTGAGAATTGTGATAAAAAAATGTCAGAATTGTGAAGTCAGAATTGTGAGAAGTCAGAATTGCGAGATATAAAGTCAGAATTGCGAGACGTAAATTCAGAATTGCAAGATATAAAGTCAGAATTGTGAGAAGTCAGAATTGCGAGATATAAAGTCAGAATTGCGGTACGTAAAGTCAGAATTGGGAGATATAAAGTCAGAATTGCGAGACGTAGTCAGAATTGTGAGACGTAAAGTCAGAATAGAAAGACATAAAGTCAGAATTGTGACATAAAATGTCAGAATTGTGAGATTTAAAGTAAAAATTACAAGATGTAAAGTCAGAATTGTGAAACAAAGTGAGAATTGTGATAAAAAAAATTCAGAATTGTGAAGTCAGAATTGTGAGACGTAAAGTCAGAATTGCAAGATTTAAAGTCAGAATTGTGAGACGTAAAGTCAGAATTGCAAGATTTAAAGTCAGAATTGCGAGACATAAAGTCAGAATTGCGAGATATAAAGTCAGAATTGCGAGATATAAAGTCAGAATTGCGAGATATAAAGTCAGAATTGCGAGATATAAAGTCAGAATTGCGAGATATAAAGTCAGAATTGCGAGATATAAAGTCAGAATTGCGAGATATAAAGTCAGAATTGCGAGATATAAAGTCAGAATTGCGAGATATAAAGTCAGAATTGCGAGATATAAAGTCAGAATTGCGAGATATAAAGTCAGAATTGCGAGATATAAAGTCAGAATTGCGAGATATAAAGTCAGAATTGCGAGATATAAAGTCAGAATTGCGAGATATAAAGTCAGAATTGCGAGATATAAAGTCAGAATTGCGAGATATAAAGTCAGAATTGCGAGATATAAAGTCAGAATTGCGAGATATAAAGTCAGAATTGCGAGATATAAAGTCAGAATTGCGAGATATAAAGTCAGAATTGCGAGATATAAAGTCAGAATTGCGAGATATAAAGTCAGAATTGCGAGATATAAAGTCAGAATTGCGAGATATAAAGTCAGAATTGCGAGATATAAAGTCAGAATTGCGAGATATAAAGTCAGAATTGCGAGATATAAAGTCAGAATTGCGAGATATAAAGTCAGAATTGCGAGATATAAAGTCAGAATTGCGAGATATAAAGTCAGAATTGCGAGATATAAAGTCAGAATTGCGAGATATAAAGTCAGAATTGCGAGATATAAAGTCAGAATTGCGAGATATAAAGTCAGAATTGCGAGATATAAAGTCAGAATTGCGAGATATAAAGTCAGAATTGCGAGATATAAAGTCAGAATTGCGAGATATAAAGTCAGAATTGCGAGATATAAAGTCAGAATTGCGAGATATAAAGTCAGAATTGCGAGATATAAAGTCAGAATTGCGAGATATAAAGTCAGAATTGCGAGATATAAAGTCAGAATTGCGAGATATAAAGTCAGAATTGCGAGATATAAAGTCAGAATTGCGAGATATAAAGTCAGAATTGCGAGATATAAAGTCAGAATTGCGAGATATAAAGTCAGAATTGCGAGATATAAAGTCAGAATTGCGAGATATAAAGTCAGAATTGCGAGATATAAAGTCAGAATTGCGAGATATAAAGTCAGAATTGCGAGATATAAAGTCAGAATTGCGAGATATAAAGTCAGAATTGCGAGATATAAAGTCAGAATTGCGAGATATAAAGTCAGAATTGCGAGATATAAAGTCAGAATTGCGAGATATAAAGTCAGAATTGCGAGATATAAAGTCAGAATTGCGAGATATAAAGTCAGAATTGCGAGATATAAAGTCAGAATTGCGAGATATAAAGTCAGAATTGCGAGATATAAAGTCAGAATTGCGAGATATAAAGTCAGAATTGCGAGATATAAAGTCAGAATTGCGAGACGTAAAGTCAGAATTGCAATATATAAAGTCGGAGAAGTAAAGTCAGAATTGCGAG
>NW_015540128.1:567229-568088 GCF_001515605.1 Sinocyclocheilus anshuiensis | reverse complement strand
ATATAAAGTCAGAATTGCGAGATATAAAGTCAGAATTGCAAGATATAAAGTCAGAATTGTGAGACTTAAAGTCAGAATTGTGAGACGTAAAGTCAGAATTGCGAGACGTAACGTCAGAATTGCGAGACGTAACGTCAGAATTGCGAGACGTAAAGATTGCAAGATATAAAGTCAGCATTACGAGATGTAAAGTCAGAATTATGAGATGTAAAGTCAGAATTGCAAGATATAAAGTCAGAATTGTGAGATGTGAAGTCAGAATTGTGAAGTCAGAATTGTGGGATGTAAAGAGAGAATTCCGAGACATGAAGTCAGAATAGCAAGATATAAAGTCAGAATTGTGATACATAAAGTCAGAATTGCGAGACGTAAAGTCAGAACTGCAAGATATAAAGTCAGAATTGCAAGATATAAAGTCAGAATTGTGAGACGTAAAGTCAGAATTGCGAGACATAAAGTCAGAATTGCGAGATATGAAGTCAGAATGGCGAGATATATATAGTCAGAATTGTGAGACGCAAAGTCAGAACTGCAAGATATAAAGTCAGAATTGTGAGACGTAAGTGACATAAAATGTCAGAATTGTGAGATTTAAAGTCAAAATTACAAGATGTAAAGTCAGAATTATGAAACAAAGTGAGAATTGTGATAAAAAAATGTCAGAATTGTGAGAAGTAAAGTCAGAATTGCGAGATATGAAGTAAGAATTGCGAGACGTAAAGTCAGAGTTGCAAGATATAAAGTCAGAATTGTGAAACAAAGTGAGAATTGTGATAAAAAAATTTCAGAATTGTGAAGTCAGAAGTGTGAGAAGTAAAGTCAGAATTGCGAGATATAAAGTCAGAATTGCAAGATATAA
>NW_015540128.1:565769-567167 GCF_001515605.1 Sinocyclocheilus anshuiensis | reverse complement strand
TAAAGTCAGAATTGTGAGACGTAAAGTCAGAATTGCAAGATATAAAGTCAGAATTGTGAGACGTAAAGTCAGAATTGCAAGATATAAAGTCAGAATTGTGAGACGTAAAGTCAGAATTGTGAGACGTAAAGTCAGAATTGTGAGACGTAAAGTCAGAATTGTGAGACGTAAAGTCAGAATTGTGAGACGTAAAGTCAGAATTGTGAGACGTAAAGTCAGAATTGTGAGACGTAAAGTCAGAATTGTGAGACGTAAAGTCAGAATTGTGAGACGTAAAGTCAGAATTGTGAGACGTAAAGTCAGAATTGTGAGACGTAAAGTCAGAGAATTGCAAGATAAAGTCAGAATTGTGAGACGTAAAGTCAGAATTGCGAGACGTAAAATCAGAATTGCGAGACGTAAAGTCAGAATAGAAGGACATAAAGTCAGAATTGTAACATAAAATGTCAGAATTGTGAGATTTAAAGTCAAAATTACAAGAAACACATGCATTAGAAAGCTACAGTTATTCTAACAATAAAAATGAAAAAAAAATTGCTTCTATTGTCCTCATTTGTAAGTCGCTTTGGGCAAAAGCGTCTTCTAAATGACTAATGACTACATAAACTGGATCAACTGAGGCACATGGCACTGGAGGAGATCAGGGACACTGAGGCAGAGGAAGGCTACATTTCATGACACAGTAACAGTAATATTTAAAAAAATTATGCGAATATGGTGGTTGAAATACAATTCAGTATAATAAAGTCAGAATTGCGAGACGTAAAGTCAGAATTACAAGATATAAAGTCAGAATTCCGAGACGTAAAGTCAGAATTGCAAGATATAAAGTCAGAATTGCGAGACGTAAAGTCAGAATTGCAAGATATAAAGTCAGAATTGCTAGAAGTAAAGTGAGAATTACGAGATGTAAAGTCAGAATTGTGAGATGAAAAGTCAGAATAGCAAGACATAAAGTCAGAATTGCAAGATATAAAGTCAGAATTGTGAGATGTAAAGTCAGAATTGTGAAGTCAGAATTGTGGGATGTAAAGAGAGAATTGCGAGACATGAAGTCAGAATAGCAAGATATAAAGTCAGAATTGTGATACATAAAGTCAGAATTGCGAGACGTAAAGTCAGAATTGCGAGACGTAATATCAGAATAGAAAGACATAAAGTCAGAATTGTGACATAAAATGTCAGAATTGTGAGATTTAAAGTCAAAATTACAAGATGTAGAGTCAGAATTGTGAAACAAAGTGAGAATTGTGATAAAAAAATTTCAGAATTGTGAAGTCAGAATTCTGAGAAGTAAAGTCAGAATTGCGAGATATAAAGTCAGAATTGCGAGACGTAAAGTCAGAATTGCGAGATATAAAGTCAGAATTGCGAGACGTAAAGTCAGAATTGCGAGAC
>NW_015540128.1:552287-564751 GCF_001515605.1 Sinocyclocheilus anshuiensis | reverse complement strand
AAGTCAGAATTGCGAGATATAAAGTCAGAATTGCGGTACGTAAAGTCAGAATTGGGAGATATAAAGTCAGAATTGCGAGACGTAGTCAGAATTGTGAGACGTAAAGTCAGAATTGCAAGATATAAAGTCAGAATTGTGAAACAAAGTGAGAATTGTGATATAAAGTACCAGAATTGCGAGACGTAGTCAAAATTGTGAAGTCAGAATTGTGGGATGTAAAGAGAGAATTGCGAGACGTAAAGTCAGAATAGCAAGATATAAAGTCAGAATTGTGAGACGTAAAGTCAGAATTGCGAGACGTAAAGTCAGAATTGTGAGACGTAAAGTCAGAATTGCAAGATATACAGTCAGAATTGCGAGACGTAAAGTCAGAATTGCAAGATATAAAGTCAGAATTGCAAGATATAAAGTCATAATTGTGAGACGTAAAGTCAGAATTGCGAGACGTAAAGTCAGAATAGCAAGACATAAAGTCAGAATTGTGAGACATAAAGTCAGAATTGTGACATAAAATGTCAGAATTGTGAGATTTAAAGTAAAAATTACAAGATGTAAAGTCAGAATTGTGAAACAAAGTGAGAATTGTGATAAAAAAAATGTCAGAATTGTGAAGTCAGAATTGTGAGAAGTAAAGTCAGAATTGCGAGATATAAAGTAAGAATTGTGAGACGTAAAGTCAGAATGGCGAGATATAAAGTCAGAATTGCTAGAAGTAAAGTCAGAATTGTGAGACGTAAAGTCAGAATTGTGAGATGTAAAGTCAAAATTACAAGATATAAAGTCAGAATTGTGAAACAAAGTGAGAATTGTGATAAAAAAATGTCAGAATTGTGAAGTCAGAATTGTGAGAAAGAATTGCGAGACGTAAAGTCAGAATTGTGAGACGTAAAGTCAGAATTGCGAGACGTAAAGTCAGAATAGCAAGACATAAAGTCAGAATTGTGAGACATAAAGTCAGAATTGTGACATAAAATGTCAGAATTGTGAGATATATAAAGTCAAAATTGCGAGACGTAAAGTCAGAATTGCAAGATATAAAGTCAAAATTGCGAGACGTAAAGTCAGAATTGCAAGATATAAAGTCAAAATTGCGAGACGTAAAGTCAGAATTGCAAGATATAAAGTCAAAATTGCGAGACGTAAAGTCAGAATTGCAAGATATAAAGTCAGAATTGCGAGACGTAAAGTCAGAATTGCAAGATATAAAGTCAGAATTGCTAGAAGTAAAGTCAGAATTGTGATACGTAAAGTCAGAATTGCGACATAAAATGTCAGAATTGTGAGGTCAGAATTGCAAAATATAAAGCCAGAATTACAAGATGAAAAGTCAGAATTGCGAGACGTAAAGTCAGAATTGTGAGACGTAATGTCAGAATTACGAGATGTAAAGTCAGAATTGCAAGATATAAAGTCATAATTGCTAGAAGTAAAGTCATAATTGCTATAAGTAAAGTCAGAATTGCTAGAAGTAAAGTCAAAATTGTGAGATGTCAGAATAGCAAGACATAAAGTCAGAATTGTGAGACGTAAAGTCAGAATTGCGAGATGTAAAGTCAGAATTGTGACATGAAATGTCAGAATTGCGAAGTCAGAATTGTGAGATGTAAAGTCAAAATTACAAGACATATAAAGTTAGAATTGTGAAACAAAGTGAGAATTGTGATATAAAATGTCAGAATTGTAAAGTCAGAATTGTGAGACTTAAAGTCAGAATTGCGAGACGTAATATCAGAATTGCAAGATATAAAGTCAGAATAGCAAGACATAAAGTCAGAATTGTGAGACGTAAAGTCAGAATTGCGAGATGTAAAGTCAGAATTGTGACATGAAATGTCAGAATTGCGAAGTCAGAATTATGAGATGTAAAGTCAAAATTACAAGATATATAAAGTTAGAATTGTGAAAGAAAGTGAGAATTGTGATATAAAATGTCAGAATTGCAAAGTCAGAAATGTGAGATGTAAAGTCAGAATTGTGAGACGTAAAGTAAAAATTGTGAGATGTAAAGTCAGAATTGCGAGATGTAAAGTCAGAATTGTGAGACGTAAAGTAAAAATTGTGAGACATAAAGTCAGAATTGCAAGATATAAAGTCAGAGTTGCAAGACATAAACTCAGAATTGTGATATAAAATGTCAGAATTGCAAAGTCAGAAATGTGAAGTAAGAATTGCAAAATGTAAAGTCAGAATTCTCAGTGTATATCTTGCAATTCTTTTTTTTTTATGTTTTTTTTTAAATTCTGGCTTCCATGATGTGCTGTTATTTATTTATATTTAAAGATACTCTTTTCCATACAACAACAGCTGCAAACCCTGACTTTAATGCTGAAAGTCAATATAAATAGCGACTTTGTTTGTTGTAGGTGTGGTTTAAAAACCGAAGGGCAAAATGGCGACGACAGAAGCGGCTTCCGTTCAGCCTACGAGGACCAGACGACTGGAATACAGTCCCTCATAGCGACTGACATATACAATATGATATCAGGATCATATCTGTCTGCTGCGTGGAGATAATAAACCCCCATAAACACTAGAAGAGCTAATTTCTCTGCTGAAAACAGATCACAGATGAGAAGTGTTGAGTGTCACTAGCTCTTCATTTATCAACTGACATCATTGGTTCCATATTTTACTAATAATTTTAATATTTGTATTTTACAATATCATTTTCTCATGTTTTATATTAATTTTCACACAAGCGATTTTGTCAATATTTGTGAATTTTCAGTGCAACACATGCATTAGAAAGCTACAGTTATTCTAACAATAAAAATGAAAAAAAAATTGCTTCTATTGTCCTCATTTGTAAGTCGCTTTGGGCAAAAGCGTCTTCTAAATGACTAATGACTACATAAACTGGATCAACTGAGGCACATGGCACTGGAGGAGATCAGGGACACTGAGGCAGAGGAAGGCTACATTTCATGACACAGTAACAGTAATATTTAAAAAAATTATGCGAATATGGTGGTTGAAATACAATTCAGTATAATAAAGTCAGAATTGCGAGACGTAAAGTCAGAATTACAAGATATAAAGTCAGAATTCCGAGACGTAAAGTCAGAATTGCAAGATATAAAGTCAGAATTGCAAGATATAAAGTCAGAATTGCAAGATATAAAGTCAGAATTTGAGACGTAAAGTCAGAATGGCGAAATATAAAGTCAGAATTGCGAGACGTAAAGTCAGAATTGCGAGACGTAAAGTCAGAATTGCGAGACGTAAAGTCAGAATTGTGAGACGTAAAGTCAAAATTGCGACATAAAATGTCAGAATTTTGAAGTCAGAATTGCGAAATGTAAAGCCAGAATTACAAGATGAAAAGTCAGAATTGCGAGACGTAAAGTCAGGATTGCGAGACGTAAAGTCAAGATTGCGAGACGTAAAGTCAGAATTGTGAGACGTAAAGTCAGAATTGCGAGATATAAAGTCAGAATTGCGAGACGTAAAGTCAGAATTGTGAGACGTAAAGTCAGAATTGCGAGATATAAAGTCAGAATTGCGAGACGTAAAGTCAGAATTGTGAGACGTAAAGTCAGAATTGCGAAGTCAGAATTGTGAGATGTAAAGCCAAAATTACAAGACATATAAAGTTAGAATTGTGAAACAAAGTGAGAATTGTGATATAAAATGTCAGAATTGCAAAGTCAGAAATGTTAGATGTAAAGTCAGAATTGTGAGATGTAAAGTCAATGCTGCGTGAACTCAACCAATCAGCATGTTCAGCGCCCAAGTCCCGCCCCCGAAATTTCCGGGCCTTTGAAAAAGTACTACATCGTGAGCAGGGACTTTCTGAGGGGCAAATTTTTACTCTGAACTTAATTTAGATCCTGGTTCCTGCGGTGGAAACACACCGAGTACCGGTCCAAAGTCCCTAGTTCCTGGGGAAAATTCTTGCAGTGGAAACGGGGCTTTAGTCTTACACCGTGTCCTAACTACACGCGACGTGTGATAAAAGGTATCTTTTCCATGTTAATTGGAGATCTTGTCCTAACTAGCCGCGACGATTCTATTTTAGAAACTGTTTCTATTTCTCCGCGATGCCGCCGCTGGAATAGCAACACCAGGTATGGCAATGATAATCTCAGGTACTGTTTATGTGCTTTATTTACTGTTAAAAGCATCTAATGCATGGGTCACCAAACTTGATCCTGGAGGGCCGGTGTCCTGCAGAGTTTAGCTCCAACTTGCCTCAACACACCTGCCTGGAAGTTTCAAGTATACCTAGTATGAGCTTGATTAGCTGGTTCAGGTGTGTTTAATTAGGGTTGGAGCTAAACTCCACAGGACACTGGCCCTCCAGGACCGTGTCTGGTGACCCCTGGTTTGAAGGGTTCTGGCAGTCTGGGTCAATTTTTTCTCTGAGTAATATAACAAACACACACTGCCTTCTGTGAGGAGGTGGTGTACACCAAAGTGTGAGTCATTAAATTATCATTCACAGGGTTTCCTCTGGGTCTTAAAAAGTCTAAAAAAGTCTTAAATTTAGTTTGATCAAATTTAAGGCCTTAAAAAGTCTTAAATTGTACAAGAAAGTCTTAATTATGATTTCAAGAGGTTTAAAAGGGATCCCCGGGTATTAAGACATGTATAGCTTAATATAATGTAAATGATGTCTCTTATTTAACTATATTGTAGAAACCCCATAAAAGATGTATGTTATTTTAAAAAATCGACATGGTTTTTGGGCTATGGGGGGCGCCATTATTTTATGTGCACAGGACATTCTGCGTCGATGACGTCAAATGGTTGCACTCGGTGAGCTACTGGCTTTATTTCTATAGTCTTTGGCTTTTTACCGCAACACAACTCAGAATACACAACTCAGAAAATAAAATACTGATATGATATCACATTGTGTGACTTTTGGTTGTAATTTTCAGTCGAAGGGCAACAAGAGAAGCAATGCAAGACTTCACAAGAAGAGGAGAAAAGAATGGGAAGATGCCTGTGGACGAATAAAACTTCCTAAAGACCCACTTCTTTTTTCACTCCACTTTAGTCCTGATGCCTTTGAGTCTTTTAGTAGACTACAGCTACTGAAAGAGCTTACAAACGGCTGAGAAACGCTATGTCATCCTGTAAACATGCCGACGCTAATCATGACGCGCGGCTGCTAGAGGAGTTTCTCAGTGCAGATTTTCCTCAAGATCCGGGGCATTTAGACTCCATGTGGGGAAAAATCGATGGTATAGCATTTGGTTTAAGCCTATACTTATCCATCTCCATGTGTAAGCTCTTTCAGTAGCTGTGGTCATCATAACAGGATTTTATATTCCGAGTTGTCTATTCCGAGTTGGGTTGTGGTAAAATTAGCAACAGGTAGCGGCAGTAGCTCACCGAGTGCAACCATTTTACGGCATCAGAATAATGGCGCCCCCCCATAGTCCAAAATATGTATAAAACGATGTGATTTTTAAAATAACATAAATCTTTAATGGGTCTTCTACTACATATTTCAGGAAGAGACATCATTTACGTTATATTAAGCCATACAAGTCTTAATACCCAGGGATCCCTTTAAATTTGGGGATGGAAAGACCAGAATTGCGATATGGCTTAATGTGATGATTAAACTTCAAAAGGCTATGATTTCATAAAATAAACATGAGTGCAGCACATTCAAAGTCAGGTGCTGCGCTGCTTTGTGTGTTTGTTTTTTTTGCTACCGCGTGTATCAAGTGCAATGCGTGTGACGTCATTATGCACATTGAGCAGCGAGTAAAAGGAAGAGTGGAGTTTACGAACGTGCTGTCTCGTGTCTGATTTAATTCAGCGTCTTT
The DNA here is from genome assembly GCF_001515605.1 of Sinocyclocheilus anshuiensis. Lineage (NCBI taxonomy): Eukaryota > Metazoa > Chordata > Actinopteri > Cypriniformes > Cyprinidae > Sinocyclocheilus > Sinocyclocheilus anshuiensis. The sequence goes on along the minus strand of NW_015540128.1, from coordinate 558,968 downwards.
AGCTAGTATAAGCAAAGACACAACAATGGTGACGAGGACAGTTAGTAGATTGTAAGAAAGTTAAATCTGATCGTGAGTAAGTTTAAACTCGAAAGATGGACCAACCCCGCAACAGTGCCGAAATTCGACTGCTACAGTGAACCTGCAACTCTGGGTCCACGATGAATGAGATGGCTGTCGGCATTTGAATTGTTCACGGACGGAAAAGGGTTACTGTTGGGACAAAATGCAAGTGACGCCACCAAACAATGGAGAAGGGCACTGCTACTTCATCACACGGGCACGGATGTGCAGGATATATTCTCAACGCTGGAAGACACCGGGACCGCAACAGATTACAACGCGGCGGTGGTCGCTCTGAACGCTTACTTTGTTCCCCGAGTCAATGCCGCGTTGGCAAGAGAGTCCTTCTACCAAATCACACAAAAACAAGGTGAGACTGTACAACAATTTGTCACACGACTCAGACAAGCTGCTAAAGACTGTGATTTCAGTGTCGACAGAGATAACCAGCTGCGTGATGCCATTTTAAGCAAGTGTAGTTCGGATTACATCAAGAGAAAATTATTAGAGGAAGGAACTGAACTAACACTAAGGCGTACATTTGAAATTGCCATGCAATGTGAACGTGTGGAGTTACAAATGTCTGCGATGCATATCAGTCAGCCAGAAAATGGAGAAGAAATAGTACATCATGTGGAAAAAAAAGAGGAAAATATAAAAAAAATAATCCCAAGACAAGCAGGAGAAAGAAAAGAGAAACAGTGTTACAGATGCGGATGACAGGGTCATTTTGCCAAAGACCCAACCTGTCCGGCAAGGGGTCAAGAATGCAGAAAGTGCAGAGGTGCTAACCACTTTGCCAAAATGTGTAAAACCAAAAATGCGACTAAACAGACAGCTAAATATATCGGTGGAGAAACTAACAGAACTAATGATGATCAATACGCATTCATGGTGAAAGACTGTGACCCAAACAGATACACATTTGCTGTTGGTGGAGTTGACTTAGACATGTTGATTGATTCCGGGGCCACAAGCAATATTATAGACGAAGGGACATGGGAGACACTAAAAAGCAAAAGAATTGTGTGTCACTCATACAAATCTGAAAAAAATATATATGCATATGCCTCTAAAGAGCCCCTGCCCATAAAAGGAGCTTTCACGTGTGAGATCAAATGCGGAAAACGGAGCACCCAGGCTGAATTCGTGGTAATCAAGGGAAAAGGAGAGTCACTAGTGGGTAAAGAGACAGCCACTAAACTAGGAGCACTGAAAATTGGGGTCAATATAGCTACAATCAGTGATGTGGCAAGCTGAATTCGGGAACAGTACCCATTTCTGTTTAGAGGAGTTGGAAAGCTCAACACCAAACAGATTGGCTTGCACATTGATGACACTGTGACTCCAGTAGCTCAACCGATACGCCAAATTCCATTCCATTTGAGAGAAGCAGTAGAACGGAAAATTCAGCAGCTTCTAGAGCTGGACATCATTGAACCAGTCACTGCTGCCACCCCATGGGTAAACCCGGTGGTGATCGTTCCAAAGCCTGACAATGATATTAGACTATGTTTGGATATGAGGCAGGCAAATAAAGCGATAACCCAGGGCCGATATCCAATTTCAACTGTAGACGAGCTCCTTCAAAGCATGAATGGCTCCTCAGTTTTCAGTAAGCTTGACCTCAAGTGGGGTTACCACCAACTAGAACTTACTCCACAGTCCAGAGGTATCACCACGTTTGTGGTACACAACGGTACATATCGATACAAGAGGCTGATCTTCGGAGTATTGTCGGCCAGCGAGCAGTATCAGCTTCACAGCCCTCGCTGGAATCGAGGGAGTGGAGAATATATCAGACGATATTATCATACATGCCCCAACACAAGAGACACATGACCAAGGTTATTGCAGATGTGAGTCCGGTAGGCATCGGGGCTGTGCTGATTCAACAACAGAATGGAGAGAATGTCCTCATATGTTATGTCAGTCGCAGCCTGACTGAATGCCAGCAAAGATACTCACAGACGAAGCTGGAAGCATTGTCATTAGTATGGGAATGCGAGAGACTCCATCCATACATATGTGGACAAAAGTTTGATTCAATCACGGATCATAAACCGCTGGAAGCGATCTATGGCCTACGGTCAAAACCATGCGCTCGCATACCCGGTGAAATATACGCAGGATAATGTCACGCTGCTGTTTTTTCCTGACTTCAGTCCAGCCACGTCTGCCAGGAGAAGGAACCTCAACCCAGTCCTTAGGAAGATGACAGCACTGGGTCTGCAGCCGTTTCTCATCTGTCCGGCGATAATTGGGCTACGGCGCAACGGTGAGCAGATGATGTTCGACTCTTCTCAGAAAGCAGAGGATTTTATCAGCTCACTGCCACAGAAGAAGGCATCTTAACTGCCCAGGAGAGGAGAATAACAAGGTGGACATGGGCACTTAAGTTTCTGCTGTGATCTTCTATCCTGCAAACTCGTCTAGTGACTGTTAAGCTTTGAAATCTTTTCTTGGAGCTAATGGAGAGAAGGTTTGATTACTAGTTCTTGACACTGTGGGTTTTTTGGGGACATGTTTTGCGTTGGAGTGGATCGGTCACGTATCCAAACATTTTTCTGTTTTTTTTTTTAGGCAGACCTATATTCTCGGTAATGTGCGGTCTGTTTTGGTTCTTGTTCAAAGTTGTTTGTCGTTCCTTTTTTGTGCTACTTTTATTTTATACAACAGACATTAATATCTTTATTTATTTCATTTGATTTTGAAAAGGATTGCACACTCGGGTGGTTTGGCATATAGAGTTACTTTAAGGAGATCTCATTCTGTGCGGGATTGGATTGCGCCATCTTCTGATCGACCATCTGTTTCCTTGGTGTGTGGTGGAATTGTTGATCGCATTACAATGCTTTTTTCTGTCAAATCTGTTTGGAATCGGGAATTATCTGACCTTAATTTATCTGTCGACTTGGGAGAAAGTGTGGTCTAACCTCAGTTTAACCTCTAAAAACTTGCCTCATCGTCTTATATATTTCAAAGTTATTCACAGAGCATGTATAATAACTCCTTGCAAAAGATTCAAAATGAAACTACAACCAAATTACAACTGCCATTTCTGTAATACTGCGTCAGCAGGTACTTTCCTTCATATGTTTGGGGAGTGTCCTATTCTGTTAATAATCTATGGACACATGTAAACTTTGTTTTATCCTCGTTATTACAAACTGATTATATGGTTAAGCCAAGTTTATGTCTCATTAATGTACAGCGGCACGAATTGATGGGTCCGAGCCAGGCGCTGTTGATGTTTGGCAGTGTTCTTTTTCTAAAGTACTGGATTATATAGAGGATGTCTGTTGTTGTTGTTTTTGTGTTTTGTCATGAATGGATGTTGTGATGTTGTTTGTTGTATGTATAAAAAATAAATAAAATTTGATCACAAAAAAACAAAGCAAAAAAAAAACATGCGCTTGCATCGAGAGGTGCTAAGATTACAACCGTACGACTTTCGTGTTGTTTACATTCCCGGCGAGCAAAACATAGCAGACCCGCTTTCACGTCTCATCTGTGGAAAAAAGGGACAACAGACACACAAACACGAAGCTGAGGAATACGTAAGATTCGTGGCTGTGAATGCTACTCCAAGGGCACTTAGCCTACAACGAGAACTGTGGAGGAGGCATCAGCAGCAGACGGCGAACTAAGGAGAGTTAGACAGGCCATACAGACTGATGATTTCGGTGAATGCAAGTCGTACGCCCCCATTGCCAATGAGTTAAGTGTGATTGGACAGTTAGTCTTGAGGGGTACCCTTATCACAGTCACTCCAATCGAGAGCTTTAAACTTAGCTCACAAAGGACATTTGGGCATAGTAGGAACCAAACAGAATCTCAGAAGTAAAGTATGGTGGCCTGCCATGGATAAGGATGCAGAGAGGCACGTAAAGTCATGTCACGGATGCCAATTAGTGATGAGACCTGATAAACCAGAGCCACTGAGAATGACACAGTTACCCGAAACTCCCTGGCAGGATCTAGCCAATGATTTATTAGGTCCTCTGCCAACTGGAGAATCCATAATGGTGATAGTTGACTATTACAGCCGCTATTATGAGTACGGAATACTCCAGTCTACCACAGCTGATAAAATCATCGATTGCTTGGAGGAGGTTTTTAGCCGTCATGGATTGCCCTGCACTCTCAGATCAGATTGTGGACCACAGTTCATGTATACTCAGTTCCAACAATTCTGTGAGACCAATGGCATCCAGCATGTGAAGACCACGCCAAGGTGGGTACAGGCTAACGGTGAGGTGGAAAGGCAGAATGCATCCATACAGAAAACGCATACGGATTGCCCAGGCAGAAGGTTTAGACTGGAGAAAGGAGCTCTGCAAGTATGTGGCAATATACAGAGCCATCGACCACAACACTACAGGGAAGAGCCCTGCGGAATTACTTTTCAATCGGAAAATCAGGGGAAAACTACCCGATTTTACCATGCCGCGCAATGACCAAGAGATAAGGGATCATGATGCCGAGCAAAAAGGAAAAAACAAGCTTTACGCCGATCACCGGCGCGGTGCAAAGAATTCACAGCTGGAAGTGGGAGACCAAGTCCTGATGAGACAGGAAAACACAGACAAACTAACAACCACATTCAGCCCAGTCCTATACACTGTTGTGTCCAAAAAAGGAAATTCTGTGACCATTGAAGACTCAGGGGGAACACAATATAAAAGGAATACCACATTTGTGAAGAAATTCTTCAGTGAGAACACAAAGACAATCCAGTTGAAAATCAAGTGAGCAATTGATTTCTGACAAACAGAAATCAAGAGTGCGCCACTAGATGATGGTGTAGCTCCACAAATGAGACCAAAGAGACAAACCAAACTGCCTGAGAAATTCAAAGACTTTATTGTTAAGTGATGTTGTTAAGGAAATGACCTGCATTGGAATGTTGTAATACGAATATTCTTCTTATGTCTATAAAGCATGTTTAAAGGTTATCTGATATATATGTTCTCAGGTTAAAATGGAAAGATAAGGAAACTTATTCATTTGTCAAGGAAAGAAAAACACGTTTATTTTCTCTCGTTATTGATTTTGTGTTAGTTAGTGATACTTTGATATGTCATGTCGAATATGATGGTTAAATATGTTCACAGTGTATTCTGGATAGTTTCTAAAATGCATGTTTAATTTTAAGTAAAGGGGAGATGACGTGTAGCAGCGTCGGCTTGTTTTGAGTCAAAACAACCCAATAGCTGGGTTTGTCCCTTTTCAACCCAGCGCTGGGTTATATTTAACGCAGCATTTTTTAGAGTGTTGTTTGTACGAAATGTATTATTGTTTTTTGGGTTGTTTAGTTTTCAATTAAATCCACAATTTCTTATATCCATGTTCCATTGTATGAATGATTCCTCCGAGCACGTGTGATCAGTGTGTGGGCAATAAATCACCCTCCAGGGCACGTTCTATCAGTACCGAGTCTGTGGTCTCATTCACCCCCGCGACATATGGTGGAGAATGCAGGCATTACAGGTGAACTGAGACACAGACTTGTAACGCCAGGTTGCTGTAACGATCTCTGTGCTTCTTCTAGGAGAACCACTCTCTTCCCCAGGAGCAATGGAAGAGGTCATCCGCCGACTGACTGAGCTCTCGGCCAGCCAGCAGCAGTTTACCGAGCGACTGGCCGCCTGACAGGAGTATACTGACCGGGTCGTGGAACAACTGCAGGCCAGCGTGGCGGGGTACATGCCCCTCCCGGAAGCGCCCGCCAAGGCTCACCAATACCTCGTCCGGTTGACCGAGAATGATGACATCGAGGCTTACCTCCATACATTTGAGGTTATCGCGGCCCGGGAGGGGTGGGTCCCGGAAAAGTGGGCTCGCATCATCGCCCCCTTCCTCACCGGAGAAGCGCAGCGGGCCTATTATGCCCTGCGGGCACCCCGGAATGAAAAATATGACGAGCTAAAAGCCGAAGGAGAAAGTCCTCATCGATCGGCTGCTACGGGCGCTGCCCCGCCCGCTGAGGCGCCCGGTCAGTATGCGAAATCCACAGGACATCCACAGTCTGGTGGAAGCGGTCGAGCTGGCGGCGGCGACGGACGCCCGCGAGGCAGGGGAGAGAGCGGGCCTGGCGCCCCGAAGGGTGATGGAGCGGCGTCCGCTCGAAGGTGCACCGCGACCAGGCAGCAGACCGGCGGTCCCCGACTTCGTGGATGAACCAATGCCCACTGAACCCCCAGCACCGACGGCCCGAGCCTGGATGGCCGGGTGTTTCCTGCATCAGGACGGACTTTCCCCAGGCCCCAGCCGGATGGTAAAGCTAGAGGGGAAACCAGTGCAGGCCTGGTTGGATTCCGGCAGTTCAGTCACCCTAGTGCAACCTACCCTGGTACAACCAAGGCCCGAACAGAAGTCAAAGTTGCCACTGACGTGTGTGCACGGAGACACCCGCTATGTGCCGGCCCGCACGGTTCGGATTTCAGCGGAGCCCGGGACCTGGGCCATCGAGGTGGGCATTGTGCAGGATCTCCCCGTACCTCTGCTCCTGGGACGGGACTGGCCGGGGTTCCAGAAGCTCCTCCTCGGACCCAGGATGCCAGGCCGTACCGCCCGGAACGGGCCACGGCGAACCCGTCGGGGACCGCCCAGCCC
>NW_015540128.1:548342-551792 GCF_001515605.1 Sinocyclocheilus anshuiensis | reverse complement strand
AACGGCCGCGAGGCAGAGGAGAGAGCGGGCCTGGCGCCCCGCAGGGTGATGGAGCGGCGTCCGCTTGAAGGTGCACCGCGACCAGTCAGCAGATCGGCGGTCCCCGAATTCGTTGATGAGCCAATGCCCACTGAACCCCCAGCACTGACGGCCCGAGCCTGGATGGCCGGGTGTTTCCTACATCAGGACGGACCTTCCCCTGGCCCCAGCTAAAAAAAAAGGTAAAGCTAGAGGGGAAACCAGTGCAGGCCTTGTTGGATTCCGGCAGTTCAGTCACCCTAGTGCAACCTACCCTGGTACAACCAAGGCCCGAACAGAAGTCAAAGTTGCCACTGACGTGTGTGCACGGAGACACCCGCTATGTGCCGGCCCGCACGGTTCGGATTTCAGCGTAGCCTGGGACCTGGGCCATCGAGGTGGGCATTTTGCGAGACCTCCCCGTACCTCTGCTCCTGGGACGGGACTGGCCGGGGTTCCAGAAGCTCCCGGCGGTCCCCGACTTTGCGGATGAGCCAATGCCCACGGAACCCCCTGCACCGACGGCCCGGGCCTGGATGGCCGGGTGTTTCCTGCATCAGGACGGACTTTCCCCTGGCCCCAGCAGGATGGTAAAGATAGAGGGGAAACCAGTACAGGCCTTCTTGGATTCCGGCAGTTCAGTCACCCTGGCCGGGGTTCCAGAAGCTCCTATTCGGACCCAGGATGCCAGGCCGTACCGCCCGGAACGGGCCACGGCGAACCCGTCGGGGCCCGCCCAGCCCGAGACCGGCCTACCTAGCGACGGACAGCGAGAGGGAGGGTGAGTGTCAGCCAGCTAATCTTCCGTCTGTCTACCTCGATGTGTTTTCACAGGTCACGACCGGGAGCTCGTTCGGCAGGGAGCAACGAGAGGACGACCGCCTGCGAAACTGTTAGGATCAAGGGCGCCGAGTTGATGAGGTAGACAGGCTTCCGGGTCCACACCCCCTCCCTCATTTTGAAAAAAGAAATGGTCTGCTGTACTGTGAGACAGCCTTTAGCACTCCCAATGGCCACTGGCATTACCGGGTGCTACCCTTCGGCCTACACGGGGCACCAGCCACGTTTCAGCGGTTGATGGACATCTTGCTCCGGCCCCACCAAGCCTACGCCGCGGCTTACCTAGATGATGTCGTCATACACTCGGAGGGCTGGGAGACTCACCTGGAGCGTCTACGGAGGGTGTTGACAGAGCTCCGGCGGGCTGGCCTGACTGCCAACCCCAAGAAGTGCCACCTCGGCCTCACCAAAGCAAAGTACCTCGGGTATAAAATTGGAAGAGGGCTCATCATGCCCCAGGAAAAGAAGGCCGAGGCGGTAAAGAAGTTCCCACGGAGAAGTTCCCACGTCCCGTCAACAAGACGCAGGTACGGGCATTTTTGGGGTTGGCGGGCTACTACCGATGTTTCATTCCTAACTTCTCCTCTATAGCCTGCTCCCTGTCAGACCTTACCAGAAAAGGGCAGCCGGAGAGGATAGACTGGACTCCCGAGACAGAAGCCGCCTTCCAGGCCCTCAAGACGGCCCTGACGTCCTCCCCGGTCCTGCATGCCCCAGACTTTGGCTGCCGCTTCACCCTATATACCGACGCCTCCGGCACCGGCTTAGGGGCAGTCCTCTCCCAGCTCCGGGATGGAGAGGAACACCCCATGGTCTATATCAGCAGGAAACTCTCCCCCGCGAAATCCAGGTACGCGACGTTGGAGAAAGAGGCCCTGGCCATAAAGTGGGCAGTCCTGGAGTTGAAGTACTACCTCTGGGGCCGCCGGTTCACCCTCGTCACAGACCATGCGCCACTACAATGGATGTCCAAGGCGAAGGACACGAACGCCCGGGTGACGCGGTGGTTCCTCGCACTCCAGGACTTCTGCTTCCAGGTACAACATCGGGCCGGGGCCGATCACGGGAATGCGGACGGTCTCTCCCGGGGCTGGTCCGGTTGGGCAGGTCTAGCAGGTAACATCAAACTCAATGTGGTGAGTATCCCGGTTCCAGATCGCCCTGGAAACGCCGCTGCCACACTGATCACAGAAGCACAACACCAGTGCGTGATGAGTGGCGCACCTGGAGCTCGTTCCCGCTGGCCATAAAAGCCAGGAGAACAGACACCAGCGGGGAGTTGCAACGGAGCTCCAGGCGACATTAATGCTTGTTTCTCCTTATCCACAGACTCCGACGGCACCCCAGGAGAGGGATCTGCACCACGGCACTTCACCCCACGAGCACCGAGTTGAGACGGGCACCGAGCACCATTTCTCCGAGCACGTGTGATCAGTGTGTGGGCAATAAATCACCCTCCGGGGAACTTTCTATCAGTACCGAGTCTGTGGTCTCATTCACCCCGCGACAATATATATATATATGTGTGTGTGTGTAACTGCCTTTTGCAATAAATTCAGCTTTAATACCATATAGATTAATAATCATTCTGGATTAAACTCTGAACTCATCAAAACTGATGTACAATATTCAAAGCATGTCTAAATATATAGATTAACTTGTTTACTAATGTGGTTAACTACATTGTGTTAATAAATGTCCCTTGTTGTAATGTGTTACTATAATAATAATGTTTATCTGTTTATTCAGATGAGGAAACCGATTGAGGACAATGTTGTAAATGGAAATGGTTTGAAGGTTTACATTCCTTTGGACTATTCTTCTCAAATTGTGAATGGAACAAACTATGTGGTCAAGGTAAGTGAGTGTTTTTATTTGTTTGATTTTGAGCTTGTGAATTCATCACTGAAAAATAAAGGTATAACTTGCATGCTGCCCAATATCAACTAGCCAACTGTGGCAGTGTTTTAGTTCCCTAAAACCTTCGATGAACCTCTGAAACCCTTCTGAACACATCTAACCAAATACAGAAAGAGTCTTATCAAATAACAGACACATTCAATGAGCTGCCGTAGAGGAACTGCTGAAATCATTTCATTCTTCAATATTAAACTCTGTATTCAAACACTCAAGTGTCACTGTGTTTACTGAATAATATCAAACTCGCTTCACAAATGTGTTACACTGAAATAAATGAACAGAAATATTCCTCATTATTAAAAAAATCTTTAAATATACAAGTTTTTTTTTAAAGTGAAATTTCAATTTAAAAAATCGAAATTTATGATTTTATCGACTTCAATGACTGAATGAGTTTTTTTATTTTTTATTTTATTTTATGCATTTGTCTTTTTTTTTATTACTTTGTTTTTTAAATGTGTATAGGTGTCACGATGCACGCACACGAGGAACAAGGAGACGCTGGAGAATACTTTTACCAAGACTTTATTTTCAGGAACCAAGGGAGACGAACTCAGGAAGACGTTTAACAGCGGACAGAGAACTTGGGACTGGGAACACTATTTATACACACAGGAGGAGGGGATGACGAGACACACCTGGGAGCAATGAAACACTAATCAGGGGAGGAAC
>NW_015540128.1:541393-547888 GCF_001515605.1 Sinocyclocheilus anshuiensis | reverse complement strand
ATAGGTAGTATTTATAAATTTTTGGATCTGTTTTTAGTTGTTTTAATACTACAATTGATTGCTTCTGTTTTCCTCATTTGTAAGTCGCTTTGGCTAAAAGCGTGTTCTTTATTTAAGAGAAAAATATCTACAACAATTTGGTGTCAGAAGTGGGATTATTATGCCGGCCTTCAACAATGGCTCAAAAACTTGCTTAATGGCATCGATGGCTCCCTGTTTCAATGGATATTGTGGTTTGCACGGCCTGAAATTAGATTTGGGTGTTATAATAACAGGCTCTGCAAAAAAAGCAGTCTTATAAGATTTTATTCTTGCAAGAAGGTCACACATATTCAGTGTTGGGGGTAACACATTACAAGTAAAGTAACTAGTAAAGTAATGCATTCTTTTTTAATTTACAAGAAAATATCTGGGTTACTTTTTCAAAAAAGTAACGCCAGTTACTTTGTTTTCCCATGTATTCACTGACATGTCTCCTGTCCCCATATTGGGAGAAATCAGAAGTGCAGAGGCATTGTGTGCGCTGTGTGAACATGATGTTACTGTAGTTCTAGACTAAATGTGAATGTGCATTAATTCATCCCACTCACAAAAAAACAGATTTAGTATTCATCAAAATGAATTAAAACAGTGAAATGCAAACTCAGAATATGACGCAACCCTGCAATTAAATATGTTAAGTAACACAAATGTATCTAATCCCATTTTATTAACTGATATCTTTGCTGCTGACCTTTGATGATCCAGTTTAACCATACCAATAAACAAAAATGACTTTAGATAAACTAACAATTGTGCTTCATTGTTTTTTTATTGCTGACGAGTGTTTCTTCTTCTGCGTTCTACTGTACAAACGTGAGTTTACTTTTCCTTCAGCCTGAGGTTTATTCATTACACTTTTTGATGTGAAAGGGTGTTTACATTTGCTATAAACAGAACTTCTTATATTAAAAACAATCAAGCCCTGCTCATATTTAAAAAGTAACGCGAAAGTAACGCAAAAGTAATGTAACCCATTACTTTCCATAAAAAGTAACTAACGTAATTAGTTACTTTTTTAGGGAGTAACGCAATATTGTAATGCATTCCTTTTAACAGTCAATTTCCCCAACACTGCACATATTGCAGAGTTCACTGCTCTCTGTCTGACCTTCTTGCAAGAATAAAATCTCAAAAGACTCTGTTTCTGACCGTGTCAGAAGCGGGACGTCTTAAGTGCTTTCGTTTGGATCTGACGGTGACGGACGGTGACCGAGATCCTGGTCTCCAAAGCGAGTCCATCCCTACCTCGCAGAAAAGAGCATTCACGGACGAGGGACTGGACCACCCGGACCTGCACCACTGACTCACTGACTCATGGAGTCATGGGTTCCTGCAGCAGCAAACTGGCTATACTGGTTCAAATTATGAATATATGATGAGGAAATATGGAGACATATGCATTTTTCAAATGCTTGAAAGGTTTACACATTTAATTTCTAGTTATAACTTCCCACCAGAAGGGACTTTGAGTGTGCATAAATAAATTGCAAAAGATACAAAACAAATAGACAAGACAAAATCGTAAGAAAAAGAAGAAAAGACTGTTTAAATATAACAGTAGATTTTGAAATTCACTTTTGGGGAAAAACGCCAACATACTAACATTTCTGACTTTCAAACTCTTCATTTCCATAACAGCCATTAGCCAATATAAGCATTTTGGGGGAAAAAATAATTTTTCTGGTTGTCATAATGATAATGACTGTCCCATTATTGGGAACAGAAGATTGTTATTTTGAAGAAAATTACAAAAATCGCTTATTAATAATATTTTTAATCATTAAAACTTATGTTTCTCTAACGGTGGTTAATGGTCACATGACATGCAGGTAAACAAATAAAATATTCATCTTTTTAGTAAAAGTTCTTTATTTTGATTGTTGTGTTTTTAAAATTATTTCAGTTTTACATTTTTATGATTTACTTAATTATTAACTCTTCGTTAAACTCACAAACCCCCTGCAGTTCCTTCACGAACCTCAGTTTGGGAAACCTTGGCATAATGTTTAATGCACTTCATGTTGTTAATAACAACAAATGGAATATGTTTTCTTTCTCTGTATTTTTATATCAACATGGTACAAGATTATCCTATTTAAATCAATGTGATTAACTAGTTAGGTCAAAAGTATTAAAGTAATCAAAAAGTAGCCTGATTATATGACCTAAAATGTGTAATGTAATGGATTAAATTACTAACTACAATTTTTTTTACTGTTTTTCAACTGTTTACAATTTGGAAACAGTAGCGGACTACAATTTGTACCCACATTTCTAGGGGACAATTAAAATATATATATACTGTATGTTTTAGCAAATTTAACATTTCAGGACTCCTAAAATTACAAAACTTCTTTCTTTTTTTATCAACTGACCACAAAACTGGTCAGTTTTTAAAGGCTGTATAGTGGTATCTTTCATATCCCACGTGCATGTGGTTTGGTGGTTAAAATATTTGTATAGTATATTTTAAAATCAACATTCAATATATAGTGTGAAATAAGCACATAAAATATTGCCCATAAACGTAACAGAAAATGTCCTGACAGAAAATTACCAGTACTACTTTTCTTACTTTTGACTGTCAGAACAAAGTCTTGTCCACTTTTATTTTTCAGTTTATTCCACAACTATTAGACAGGAAGAGAACATGTAAAGCCAACATCTGGCGTTTACCGTTTGAGATAAGGTCAGCACACTTTGCTTCTACTGAAATTGTATTGTAATTTATGAAACGAATGACTAAACTGAAGTTAAACATAAGTCAGCATGTTCATGCAGTCTGTAATTCCTGATAAGTCTGAACACAACCATTTTCACACTTAAACAATAAACCCACTAATCTTTGAAGATATCAAAGAAAGAGCATAAAACACCGTCTTATCATGATTACAAAAGAATACAGATATAACATCTTATTTGCCAAGTAGGAATAGATGATCATTTCATTCTGGTCCTTCATCTTAAAAATGTACATATTTAAACAGCTTAAAAAAAACAATCTCTTTGATCAATCATTTGGATTTTCACTCTGGAAATGAGTTTCAGATTAATATTGCATCATCCATGTCATCCTGCAAGCACAAACTATTTTTGATGTACCGCTTAATAGTTTCTAAATAATTTGCATAACAGAAAAATAAAATAATGTTGAAGTTGAAGTAGTTGACACATTTTTGGGGGAAAATGCCAACATTTAGTGCTATTTAGCACCTGTTTTTACAGGTGCTATATAGCACTTTGTCAAATGGTGCCATGTAGAACCATACGATGTGCCATATAGCACTTTTTCTCAACAATGGTGCACCAATCATAACTCATCCATGGCTCCCAGCATGCATTGCGACATGAATAAATTATGCAGCTGCATTGTCTTAGTATTTTCTTTTATTCTTACTATTTGCTTTTATTTTTGTTGTTACTTTTTTCGGCCCTGTTTTGTGATGTTCAAAAATCATATCAAAATTATCAGAATATTTTGTCACAGTTGCTGAGATTCACATGCTGATTCTTCATGTCTATGAGTGACAGAACTGAAACCTCTTTACAACCCATAACTCTAAAAGTGGTTTATACAATTTTCTCACATTGTCACGCAGTATCGTAGAACTGCAATAATATAAAACTCATAAAAGAACTGCAGATTCTGATAAAACGTAACCAGAGACTCAGACGCATGAAATTAATTTATCATAAGTTCCTTGCCATCACATATGTGCTTTATAAACACCATTGTAACAGCCAAAGAGAAACTTACTTTAACTTAAAATTAAAGTCAAACGGTAAGGTCAAAGGTCTCATGTGGGGGCCCTGGAATATTTCCTTATGGGGGCCTTGGGGGCAAAAAAAATTATATCTTCAAGAAATAGACTGTATTTTAATGTTGTTTTAACCCTTTCCCCAGCTAAACTAAGAGACTAAGAGAGAGTTAAAGAACCTTTAAAGAACTATACAGGGGCTTAGAGGTTCTTTATACGGTAGTGGTGCTATATAGCACCTTAACCACTCCAAGGAACCGCTGAAGAACCGCTGAAGAACCTTTTTTTTTTAGAGTGTGGTTCTGGTATCTTTTAATGTCATATTTGTATTATAGGAAGAAGACACCAATCACGCATGGTTTTGTGACCCTTTAATTGCAGAATTGTGATTTATTTTCCACTAGATTCTTTCTTTTTCACATTCTACATATCATTTTACATGGTCACTTTGAGCTAAATTTCTACATGTTTTTCAGCACAAACATGTAATAACAATTATTCGTTTACAATTCCAGCAAACACAAAAAGAAAACATTTTAACCTGATATTTTTTATTCATTTAAAACCTCAATTTTGATTCGGACATAGTTAATTTTATCCTGATATTGTTCAGACGCTGGCCTGAATTCCTCCAAAGCTCTGTCATACTCTTCTAGGGCTTTCTTAAGTTGATCACCCTCAATTTTCCCAAGAATGGCCTCAACAATCATGTCGATCCCCAAGAACACCACTGCCAATGCAACACTGGCTAATGTACCTGCTCCAATTATAGCAAATTTTTTTGTTATGTTTGCCAGAATAAATCCTTTATCAATTAAATAGCCAACTAAAACAGTAGCTCCCACAGTTGCAATACCACAAACTGCTTCAAAAGCCTTTGAAATCGCTTTAAAATCTACAGTAGACAAAGACAGGCTTCGCAGTTTCTCGTACAGGGTGGGTTCCAGCTTCTCCTTCAGCCTCTTGTCAATCCTCTCTACTTCTGCCTGTATCTTACGCATGCATCCAATTATCACATCACAGTTCTCCCGAAGAGTAGCGCTCTCGTTCAGGAAGATATGTTCGAAGGAGCAGCTCAAGTGCTTGTTCATAGCATCAATCAGTTGGTTGGTGGCTCTGAAGTTGTTCCTCATCAGATCTTGAAGCTCTTGACTTCTGCGGATGAGCTGCTCCCTTCTCTTAGGGTTTTCAGGGTAGAAGATGTCACTCCACATTTTTCTTTATATTAGGATCCTTAAGAAGAGAAAGTATTTTTAAGGAAACTATTATTAAATGGGAATTAATGCAAATGAGCAGTAAGTAAAAGGTACTGTCTGTAAGAATTAGAAAACCCTTGTTATTAGTGACGCTGGTGGCCGTGAAGTGAATTGCAGCTGTTGACAGAGAGTAACTAATGTTAGTGGACTCCATTTCCAAATTAACATAAGCTAGTGTTTCACTATAGTAAACTGACTGTACATCTTTCAGGGTTTGCTTCATAATTAATTTATCAATATATTTATTATTTTCACACGAACAATTTATAGAATCAATTATGCAAGTACTTCATAATTCATTTGATTCTTTTAGGAGTGTCGGTTTCTGAGATCAACGTAAACAATGACTTATTTATTTCCCAGAAGAAATATTCAGTTGTCAGGGGGGCACTAGAGAGTTCATTCTGGACAGGAACTAGAAAAAGGTTATTTAGCTCCTCAAAAGTGTCTAATAAATACTCAGTGTCCATGTTTCCCTTAAGCCAGGGACACAGCAAGCCAAAGATTGGCCGTCAAGACACATTTATTTTTGAGCATCAGTCGACTTGGTTTTCTTGGTGTGTTCCACACTGTTGTCTCTAGTCAGATGCTGTTAGGTATTTTTGAGGCCAATTCAGTGTTTCAGAGTTAGTGAGAGAAATAAATCTGATTGGCTGTTCAGTTTAGTGAACGAGTCGAAGGCTACATTCACACTGCAGGTAAATGTGGACAAAATCCGATTTTTATTTTTTTTTCCACGTGACTCATATCCGTTTTTCTCATGAACAGCACGAACCACATGGAATCTGATCTTTTCAATTCGAATTTGTGGCACTTCCATATGGGGTAATCCAATACACGTCAGTGCCCGTATTCATAAAACATTTTATCTTACCACTAAGAGTTCTCCTAAATAGCAGTAAAAGTTTTTAGCTAAGAGTTTTCACTTAAATCTTATTCACAAAGCTGCTGAGACAACTTTTATTAAGGAATAGAGAGAAGTCTTAAGCTCAGAGTAAGGGGGCGGGGCTGAGCTCGTTGCTATGGATGATGTCAGCATTCTTATTAACTATGCACACAGTGATTGGCTGATAGTCTCTGTCAGAGATTTATTCATAGAAATATTGTAGAGTGCGATATTATGTTGCCATATTCAAATAAAGATTTAAAAATAAAAATGTTGCCACATTCAAATAAACATTGCAGGCTAAGTGTCACTAATTAAAGCTGCAGTCTGTAACTTTTTTTGGTTAAAAATTATCCAAATTCAATATTTGAGCAAGTACATAACCAGCCAGTGTTCAAAACTATCGCCTTACTTTAGCCAGATTCACAACGGTTAGCTTATAATAATGTTTTCTAATTTGAGTGGTACGGGTAGGTTTTCGCGGGAAATTCGAGCATGGCACTGCGTCATTACGTCACGTCTGTAAACATAAAGAAGTTGTCCCGGCTACTAG
>NW_015540128.1:535787-541251 GCF_001515605.1 Sinocyclocheilus anshuiensis | reverse complement strand
CGCATATGAGGATCCTGCAGGTGGCGGATCATTTATAGCCTTTTCTCACAGCAGCTGGAATAATTAAATGTCCAAAAAAATCATTTTGATGGCGGATTGTGATCCAGAAAGGATTAGGTGTTTATGAAACACATGTGAATGAAATTAAATTATATTCCAGTTTCAAATGTGCTTCTGATTACAGATAGCCTGGGATTGCACAAGATTTGTATTTTAAAGAGAACCCGTTCGAAGGGAGCATAATTTGCTTTTTTAGTTAAAATAATTTCTTAACATGAAATTCGAAGAGTATGACAATTAGAGATTAGACTGAACAGAAATTGAAATCTACACACACACTATACTCATAGTCACCAATGCTGATGTTGTTAACATTAATAATTTGAGAATAAAGTATAACAATAATAATTATTTGCACGGTTTGATGTGATATGAGCTAACCGATCTTTAGATTTAATCACTGTTGGTAGCGAGATTTATTGTAATGCTTTTTTCCTCAGTTGGTCAGAACAAACGTGGCAGACTTTTTACTTGCTTGTTCAGATGGCAATATATGGTGAAAATTCTTATTAGGGTCATATATTCCAAGACGTAGGCTAGAATCTGTGATTACTAAGTACAGGATTCACACCGGTGCGGTGACTGACAGCCACACATGCTCTTCAAAACATTAGATTCATCCGCGCTGGAGCCGCGCCGGAGCACAACCCACGCAATGAAGATAATTCCGCAAGTAGCTGCAATTCCAGGTTTTCAAACGGAGATGGTGACAAAGAGGCAAAACTTACGGACTGCATCTTTAAACAAGTATATGTTCAGCTAATTGTCAGCCTCTTACATGTGTGCTTCATGTAAACAATTAGCAGATATGCATATAAACAGCCTTTTAATTAACAGAGTAGAATAATCACGGCTGATAGTAAGACATGCAAACGCAAAAGAAAACCAAACTGGACGCGAGAACAGCTGTTACTTCTTGCCCAACTTGTTAATGAAAATTTAGAGCTGGGATAACCTCCAAAACCAAAAAAGACGTGTGAGAAAACATATGTGTGCAAAAAAAATGCAGTATGTTTACGTTCTTAGGCAGATTGCCGGCTACAGCAATTTTAGCCCTGCTGAAAAAGACAACAGACACCATCACGAAATTTGTAATGGTTTTACTGGTTATAATGGTAATTGTACTGGTTTTAATGGAAACTGTAATGGTGCCTGTTGGTCTCTACTGGTAATTGGTCACCTTTAATTGGTGGCTTGATAAAACCACTAAATCCTAATGGAATATGTCCCAAAAGCACACTACAGGAAACCATTTTTTATTGGTTTTAATGGCTAAAAGTTGATGGTTTGTAATGATTGCATTGGTATTTGTAGTGGAAACCATTAGAATTTCTGTGATGGTTTGTATGGGTTTTTTTCAGCATGGTGGATAGTTTGTCATTTGGTCTTAGTGACTTAGGAGTCCTCTTCACTACTCCTAATGTTTCACAGATTTAGGAGCTAGTTTTAGTTCTAAAACACTTTGTGAAATACTCTTAGAGCAAATATTTAGGAGTCCTAAATTTAGGATTGACACGCCCATTACTTTTAAGATTTTTTAAGACACGGAACAGCTTTGAAAAGTCACTGGTTGGGTAATCCTGATGTACTTTATCATGTAGAATAAAACGTGAAAGTATCTTGAGCTTGTGTTAACCACAGACCTCATTTCACCTCATTTAACCAAAAACCCATTCAAAAAAGCCATTGACTTCAGGACGATGGAACCGGAAGTGCTAAAATGCTAACTTGCTTCCAAGTTTTGGCCAACAAAAATGCATCATAGTTCCACCACTCTAGGGCTCAGGCTCAACTAGTATGTGTCAGTCCCTGACAAGTACTGAACTGAGCTCTATTTCACACAATTATGTTAACATTTCAATTTTGCCGAGTAAATTAACAGTTGATTAAGTGAATGTAAACTGTTGGGAGAATATCGAATGTGTATCTGTGTATTGCAAGAGAAATGCTTAATTGATGCATTACTATTTAAATAAACCCTTTAGATTTTAGTCGACAAAATCTACTGTAGATTCAAATCTATTTAGTTGACTGAAACAATTCAATTCTGTCTGGTTCGAAAACAACGTTGCACAACCAAACACACGAGAAGTGATAAGGAAATAATGCAATGAGGTCAGAGTTCTTGTGCAAGACTGGGGGAAGTCGTGGCCTAATGGTTAGAGAGTCGGACTCGTAACCCAAAGGTTGTGGGTTCGAGTCTCATACCGGCAGGGATTGTAGGGGGGGGGGGAATGTACAGCGCTCTCTCCCACCTTCAATACCACGACTGAGGTGCCCTTGAGCAAGGCACCGAACCCCCAACTGCTCCCCGGGCACCGCAGCAGAAATGGCTGCCCACTGCTCCGGGTGTGTGTTCACGGTGTGTGTGTGTTCACTGCTGTGTGTGTGCACTTTGGATGGGATAAATGCAGAGCACTAATTCCAAGTATGGGTCACCATACTTGGCCACATGCCACGTCACTTCACTTCACTTCACTCTAACAGGAAGTAAAATGCAATTAAGGACAAAAGAAGCTTGCGATCCAAATTGTCTGTGTGCTAATTTGCAGCGAAAATGAGAAAAAGAAACCTTCCTTCCTTTATTTCTCGAGTTCAAATAGACCGAAAAGGAGCCTTTGCTTGCTGATATAGTGGTCTTTAACTCCTCCTTGAACTCCCTGCTGCCTTGTATCGCGCTCTCTCATTGGCTGTAGATCATCGTCAATGTAATTTTCACAGAGCAGGATTTTGAATCGCACCGATTTGATTTCAGGCATTTGTCGGCAATTTTGCAAAATCTGTTGGCGAGTGAAAACCGGGGCTAAAATCATGCAGTGTGAGCTAGGCACAAGAAAACATGGGACTACAAGTACTGAACCAAATTAGGACTAATAAATTAGACGGCAGGTGAACTGAATACAATAATCATACACTGGGAAACTAGGCCGCACAAGGCACTGAAGACAAAACCAAAAACACAATGGGCCTCATTCATGAAACACGTGCAGAACAAATTTTTGTGTAAATTGTCCATAAAGCCGTTCTGACGTAAACTTTCGAATTCATGAAACTCATGTTCATATTTTCAAAATGTTAGTTGGTATGAAAGAAATGTACACATGGTCCCTACCACGTCTAATGGTGCGTAAAGCATTCTGTTTCTTTTTGGCAGACTGATGACGCTGAATTTTGATGCACTGCCATAATAATTACAAGTTCATTTGCCCTTGCCCTCTTTTTAATTTTTTGGGGTTTGTTTGAGTTGATAACTGTAAAACGCTGCTCTCGTCACTATCACTATTTACCCATCTATAAATATAGGACGGGTGGGACAAATAGCGACCAACCATCCTACTTGTACAACAACTGCCTACAGCAATGGAAAAGTCCATATTACTGGTTACTGCTGTTTTATATTTAGTACAATTCTTAAAAACGAGATACTAGTAATATGTTGCTGCCGTGGATATTCCAAATCATAGCATCTAAAGTGTCTCAGCTGGAAAAATGCTGTGCCACCAAAACGTTTTTAAGCGCCACCAGCCGGTCGTTTTAAGAAGAGCGCCTGACATTTTTTCTGCTGAATCATTCATCATTCATCTGAATGCATGAGTTTTATTATTGAGGTGCCATGCAAACTTTTTTTTTTTTTTTACAGATTTCCACATGAAAAAAAATTGCTGTCTGAATAAGGCATGTGAGTTGATGTGATGAAATTCCTGTGCCCATAGTGTCTGCATATTCACACCAAAGTTTTCTCATTGAAAGTCAATATGTGTAGAATGTGTAGAAATCATAAGGACTTTAAAAAACTCACAGCCTGGTACAGAAGACTCCTTTGTGGTCTCTTCTTTCTTGTTACCTTAAAATGAAAGCGAAAGAGGCCAATTCTGTTATAAAACAAGTTAGTTTACCGATTACAGTTTCTTTCTCTAGCAGTGGAAATATTGAACAAATATTGTAAGTTACAGTACTAACCCAAAGTTTTTCAATCAAAGACTTCTGGCTCGGAGGCACTCTTCAGGTCGTGAGTCAGCATCTAATGTAACTCTTGTTATCCCGGATATTTAAAGATAAATTGGTGACCTCCCCAGTGAGGCAATCCAGACTGGAAACGCCCCTCTGAAAAGACAAGCTCCTGTCCTCTCGTCTGTGTCACGTCTCACCCACAGCAACAATCTTCCTGCTTTCCTTCATTGTTCAATAGGTTGTGATTCATTATGTGATTTAAAAGTGAAATGCTAACTGCTAGATCATTTGATCTTACTAAGGTAACTTACTGGGCATTTAAATACAGATGATCAGGATTTATAACCATAAGAGAAGGTGCAAGGCAGTTGTCAAGAGCAGTGATGCCAACTTAGCAAATTTGTTGTTAAATTTAGCAACTTTTCAGACTATCCCAGCAACCTGGCAGCAAATTTAGCATAACATTTTTTGTATATATATATATATAACTTTTTAAAAGTGACTAAAAAAGGCACATGTTTTCATCTAAATGACAAAAATGGGAAACGCTAGCCAGCCAAGCAGCACATCAGCCTGGAGAGCTGGAGAAACAATACACACGTCACATGTGAATTATAAAGTTGCTAGTTTCACTTGTTCAATTATAATTGTTTATTTATGATACAACATGTTGTTAGCTTGCAACTATAATTATTGTTCAGCTAAAGCATATGTGAAAAATGGAAAAGGTACTGGTAATTTTCTGCCAATACATCATATCTGTTAAGTAGTAACCCTAAAACCCAAAATTTTATGTGTAATTTAAAACACCTGTGAAAAATCAATACAGATTGCTTAATATTAACACAGTGCACTGTGCCTTATTCTTACAGACTTTTATTAGAGAGTAGGAGATGAACTCCCAGTACACTGCTTAAAACTATTATGCAAATTTATTTTTTTTTTTTTTTCAGAATCAGAATTAGCTTTATTGCCAGGTATGTTTGCACATACGTGGAATTTGTTTTGGTGACAGAAGCTCCACAGTGCGACAGAATGACAGTGACAAGACAAGACAGATAATAAAAATAATAATATACAATATACAAAATAGACAATGTGCAAAATAGCACAAACACAATATACAAAATAGACAATTTAGTATGTACAGGTATGTTAAGTGCAAATTTGAAATGTAATAAGTATGTGTGTTAAATAAATGTATGATAGTGTTGTGTGTTTCCTATTTATTGTTAAGTGTTCAAATGTTCATGAGATGGATTGCTTGAGGAAAGAAACTGTTCCTGTGTCTGGCTGTTCTGGTGCTCAGAGCTCTGTAGCATCAACCAGATGGCAACAGTTCAAAGAGGGAGTGTGCTGGATGTGAGGGGTCCAGAGTGATTCTGCCAGCCCTTCTGGATGAGTACAGTTCTTGGAGAGAAGGGAGGGTTGTACCAGTGATTCGCTCAGCAGT
>NW_015540128.1:521267-535652 GCF_001515605.1 Sinocyclocheilus anshuiensis | reverse complement strand
ATGGCGGAGTAGAACTGTTTCAGCAGCTCCTGTGACAGGTTGAACTTCCTCAGCTGCCGAAGGAAGTACAACCTCTGCTGGGCCTTTTTAACAATAGAGTCTGTGAGTGTCCCACTTCAGGTCCTGAGAGATGGTGGTGCCCAGGAACCTGAATGACTCCACTGCAGTCACAGTGCTGTCCATGATGGTGAGTGGAGGGAGAGCAGGGGGGTTCCTCCTGAAGTCCACGGTCATCTCCACAGTTTTGAGCGTGTTGAGCTCCAGGTTGTTGAGACTGCAGCAGACAGCCAGCTCCTTAACCTCCTGACTGTAAGCAGACTCGTCACCGTCCTGAATGAGGCCGATGAGTGTGGTGTCATCTGCAAACTTCAGGAGCTTGACAGAGGGGTCTTTAGATGTGCAGTCGTTGGTGTACAGGGAGAAGAGCAGTGGAGAGAGAACACAACCCCGAGGAGCTCCAGTGCTGATTATACGGGTGCTGGATGTGTATTTTCCCAGCCTCACTAGCTGCTGCCTGTCTGTCAGGAAGCTGTTGATCCACTGACAGACGGAGGTGGACACAGAGAGCTGAGTTAGTTTGGGCTGGAGGAGGGATGGGATGATCGTGTTAAAAGCCGAGCTGAAGTCCACAAAGAGGATCCTCACATACTGTAAGTCCCTGGTCTGTCCAGATGCTGCAGGATGAAGTGCAGTCCCATGTTGACTGCATCATCCACAGACCTGTTTGCTCCGTAGGCAAACTGCAGAGGGTCCAGTAAGGGTCCAGTGATGTCCTTCAGATAAGCCAAAACCAGTTTTTCGAATGACTTCATGACCACAGATGTTAGAGCCACAGGTCTGTAGTCATTAAGTCCTGTTATCTTGGGTTTCTTTGGGACGGGGAAGATGGTGGTGTGTTTGAAGCAGGAAGGGACTTCACAAAGCTCCAGTGATCTGTTGAAGATCTGTGTGAAGATGGGGGCCAGCTGGTCAGCACAGGTTTTCAGACAGGCTGGTGTCACACCATCTGGGCCTGGTGCCTTTCTTCTCTTGTTCTTTCTGAAGACCTGGCGCACGTCTTCTTCACTGATCTGGAGTGCAGGAGGGAGGGAGATGGGGGTTGCTGGAGGTGTTAATGGTGTTTTTCCTCATTTAATTAATAAGAAAAACACACATAAAATGTGTAACTGTTCAATAATTCAATGTTGTATTTAAAAATACAACATAAAGGTGTTGTTTATATTCTTTTACAAATAAAATGTGTATATAATATTTTTTTTACGGACAAATCTAAATTAGCATATTTCAAAACATATTTCTCAATGAGATTTGAGTAATCTTATTGTGTATTGTTAACAATAACGCAGTTTTTGTCATGCGCCAGTATGTCAAGTCAAGTCACCTTTATTTATATAGCGCTTTTAACAATACAGATTGTGTCAAAGCAACTGAACAGCATTAATTAGGAAAATAGTGTGTCAATAATGCAAAATGACAATAGTAAACACAAATTTTTCAGTTAAAGACAGTTCATCATTGAATTCAGTGATGTCAACATCCAGCTCAGTTTAAATAGTATCTTTGCAATCAAGTCAACGGTATCGCTGGAAATGAAGTGTCCCCAACTAAGCAAGCCAGAGGCGACGTGAGGTGAAGTGTAACGTGGATTGTGACTTGACTCCTGACGTTGTCCGTGATCCCGTTGGCCTGGGTGGAGCTGGCGCGTGTGCTTCTTGTTATTGTTGTGTTGGCCGTCGCCATTAAAGGCTTGACTACACTATTCTCTCGTGTCAGCGATTCAATGTACCTCACCTACAAACTGGCGTGGTGGCAGCGTTATCGTATTCACTCCCCAAACGTTCCGGTGAGCTCATGTGAGATCTTGTGGATTATGCGTTGTGGATTATCTCCGCTGACAACACTCGAGACATTAGCCATGGCGAATGTTGAGACCGTGAATTCATTCGAGAACTGGCGTCAGAACCTTGTTTACACATTGTCATTGGACACTGAGTTCGCTCCCTTTCTAGTTCACGTCGCGCGCTGGGAAAAGAAGACGAGGGCTTCACCATTCAGAGGTTTTACCGATGACGACGACGACGATGTTCCTGCGGCGCAACGGCTCACGTGCCAACAAAAGGTCACCACGTTCAAGCTTATGCTGGGGCAGATCGCTAACTACTGCCCTGATATTTCCCGAAATACTATTGTTAAAAACTCCACATGCATTAATCACATATGGCAGACTATCAGACTACATTATGGATTCCAATCAACTGGTGCACATTTCATTGACTTTGCTGCTGTTAAACTTGAGTCTAATGAAGGGCCAGAGGATTTGTACCAGAGATTAATGGCTTTTGTTGAGGACAATTTACTAGAGATCAATTTTGGGAGGTCCATAGGGAATTTGATGAGGTCTTCAGTCCACAGTTTAGGGGCTATAATGGTGCTGCTGGCCCCTTCCAAGCAAGGGTAAACATGGGGCCTGTCCAACCGCCTCAGCGGAAGGGAAGGGTGCCGCAGTACTCCAGAGGCCAGCTGCAGGAACTGCAGGCTCAGTTTGATGCACTGGAGTCACTTGGTGTTTTTCGAAATCCCGACGACATTGATGTCGATGTGGAATATGTCAACCCATCGTTTCTTGTCAAAAAGCCTAATGGGTGTTTCGTCTTGTTACAGCATTCGCAGATGTGGGCCGTTATACCAAACCCCAACCGTCGTTGATGCCGTTATAGTATTCGCCGATGTGGGCCATTATAGCAAACCCAAACCGTCGCTGATGCCGAATGTCGATGCCACACTGCGTCTGATAGCTCAGTGGAGATATATCATTGCGACAGACCTCACCAAGGCGTTCTACCAAATTCCCTTTTCCAAATCTTCTATAAAGTACTGTGGTGTGGTCACGCCATTTAAAGGAGTCCGTGTGTATGCCAGATGTGCCATGGGCTAACCGCATTAGAGGAGTTAACCTATCGCATGCTCGGCGACCTACTTCAACAGGGACAGGTGGCCAAGGTCGCTGATGACCTGTACTCTGGTGCCGATACCCTTGAGGATCTTCTTGCAGTGTGGAAAATGGTCTTGGTGGCCCTCCAGGCATGCAATCTGCGCTTATCTCCCAGTAAGACAATCGTTGCCCCAGTCCAGACCAACATTTTGGGGTGGGTCTGGAATCAGAATTTTCCTAGCAGCCACTCCAATGGGCTAATGCTGAGAAGGCGGTCATCGAAAGGGCTGATCATGAACCCTAGTTTAATTTGCGCCGCCTATAGGGGAAAGGCTGAACAGATTATTTCAGTGAAACGGCTGAACGTAATGAAGAACTCAGAAAAATGCTAACTTTTGATGTCCACATTCAATGATTTACAATTGTTGCAGCATTTCTGTCATAAAGAAATGGCCAAATATAAAAAATTTAGTGTACATTTGAATTAAATGTTGTTCAGCCGAATGAGGATTAGATCGCACAGTGACATGTGGACGATTGTCGGGCCATTGGAGCCCTCTGTAGGCTTTTGATGTAATGCGTATGTACATTATATTGTTTAATACATTATATTAAGTTTGTTCAACAGAACCATATGTTACTTACTTTTGATACTTTATTCGAAACAATTATTATGGCCAATTATGGCCTGCAATGGATCTGTTACCCAATTACTCGTTAGTGACGGCCTTAGATGATCCGTGCTCGGATGTTGTAAGCCACTAGCGGTGGCTACCAGGCAACAGCATTTGGTGGGACGGGCAGTGATGTTGCTGTGAAAGAGGATATTGTGACTTTAAAAGAATTAGAGAGCTGTGAGGGAGAGGAGCAGGGGCTGCAATTTCCAGCGGAGGCAGCCTCACGCTTAATATCAGCCTCTGGGGCTTGAGGTGGGAAACTGATAGAAGCGTAAGAGAAAAAGGAGTAAAAGAAAGAGATGTGTGGGTCTGTGTTGCGAGTGGAGACAGCCTCGTGCTTGCTTCGCCTGCTGTAGCTGTAGACCACAGGAAGGGAGTCCTGAAGAACTTGTGTAGCCTGCTCTGCTAGCGGAGGTAGCCTCACGCTAGTGTCTGCTACGGAAGCTGGAGGTCACTGAAAAGGAAAAAGAGGTTATTAGTAGAGGGAGGAAAAAGACTGAGATGTGTGGGCCTGTGTTGCAAGCGGAGGCAGCCTCGCGCTACTGTCCGCTATGGGAGCTGGAGGCCGCTGAAACGGAAAAGGGGTTAGGAGTAGTAGACGGAAAGTCTGAGATGTGAGGGCCTGCGTTGCCAGCGGAGGCAGCCTCGTGCTTGCTTCTGCTGCTGTAGCTGTAGGCCATGGGAAAATGGTTTGTGACTTTTAGCGGGACATGCTGGAATGTCCAGGTAGCCTGCAGTGTTGCCGACTTAGCCATTTTGTTGCTAGATTAGCCATTTCTTGGACTTCCCTAGCAATTTGTTTTTCAAGCAACTAGCAACAAATGTAGTTATTTTAAAAAAATTATTTGGCAACCTTTAAAAAGTGGTAAAATGATCAAAGGCAGATTTTTCTCTTAACCACACAAAAGGAAGAAAAATATTGAAACAGCTAGCCAGCCAAGCGGCACATCGGCTGGTAACGTTAGATACTTTGGGAGAGGTGCCTAGCAGTACACACTTCACATATGAATTAAGTTGCAGGTTGAACTTGTTCAATAATTGTTCATTTATGATGTGCCTTAATTTTTTGGTTTGTACCTATGATTAATCATTTATTGTTGGTCCACTGTGATCAACAGTGAAACTTTCCTCTTCCACTGTTGATCTTATCCACAAAACAAAAATTAATCTTATCCGTCTTATCTATCCATTTATCGAAATGCAATGTGTAAATTAAATACAGGTAAAATGCTGGTGAAAAATACAGAAAGTTTGAGTAATTCCAGTGTGTGTTCTAGGCACTTTGCGTCATGGTTACTATAACAAAGTTCGTAGTTCGGGAAGAAGGAGGCGGGAACCGGCGAGCAATCAAACAAACCTTTAATAAAATAAAAACAAAATAGCGCGACAGCCCCTCGCGGACGACTGTCGGGCACAAACAGAACCAAAACACAAAATGAAATCCAGGCCTGGTCCTCTCTCGTCCAACACTGTCGTCACTCCTCCTTTTATACTTCCAGAGCTCCTCCGTGGGACCCGAGACCGGTGAGTGGTGCAGATGTCGTGCATTAGCATTTACTCCACCGGCCTCGCTCCGTTCCCACGGCTCTCGGCCCCGCCCCACTCGTCACATACCCCCATCGCCCCTCTCAGGCCGGGGGGTACTTATGAGACTGCGCTCTACTCCCCCCCCTCCCCCCTCTGGGGGAGCCGATCACGGTGGCCGCGGCGTACCTGGGGTAAGGACAGACAGACGAGGCGAGAGAAAAGGAGACGGAAGGATGAGGAGAGACAAAGACGAGAGAGGGGAGAGAGGAAAAAATAAATAAAAATCTTGTTTGGGTTCCCAGACACACTGCCGCTCGGCCCTCCACCAGCTGGGTAAACTCTTCCACGATGCCTGGTGGCGGCACTGGATAGCCCTCGGTGGATGGCCCGACACTCCTCTGCCGCCTGGTGGACGGCGACGGCTCCTCCGGGTTCGGGCAGCCGGCAGGAGTCCCCCGTTCCCTGCTCCTCCCCACCATGGCGGATGGCAGCAGGCTCCGGCCTCCGGCGAACGGCGGCGACTCCTCCGCTCCCTCTCGGAAGAGCCGCCGTGAAGGCTGAGCCAAAGCGGGAAGCGAGTGAGGCTTTGCTGCGGTAAGAACTGGGGTGCAGCCCAGGCTCGTTGAAGGCCTGCTGCTACGACCCGACGCTCGCGGAGAGCCGGGTCTTGTGTGGGACAATGGTGGTGTCAAGTGAGGCGAGTTCGGGGCTTGCTCGATGTATTGGCCGCCTTGGCGGCTGGAGTGGATTTAGGAGTGATGTTGGCTGGTTTGCGGGGTGATGAATAGATCGTGCAAATCCGCTTTGTTTACCCTCTGCGAGGATGGTGCGTCGGAATTAATCAGCGTTTGCCTCAGGCTTAAATACGATCCACTTTCCAATCGGAGGAATATGTTGGCATGGATGATATCCGTGCATCCGAATGATAAGAGGATGCCGGGAAAGAAGTTTGGAAGTGACGCCGGTGGAGGCGAGGTTAAGCCTCGGCGTCGTGGAGAGCGTGTGGCTGGCTGAGCAGAGAGCAGCGGCCGCGACAAAGCCTGGAGCTCAGCGACTGTGTCTGGCGGAGAAAGAGCAATCCTGGGGCCGGCAGATTGGCCGGAGGTTCTGAAAAAATCCCTAGTATAGGTCTTGCTGTTTGGATGGGAAAAGTTGAGTCTGTGATATAATGGCAAAAGGTGCAAACCGAATGCTGATTAACCGTCAAAGGATAGCGGTATGTCAGCTGTATTTATACCTGTGGTGTTGATTAACTTGAGTGCGTTCCTCTTGTGTTAATTAGGCTAAGAATCTGACGCGCTCCTCCCGAACTTTGTTAATAAAACATCATAAGTAGTTTTTTCATGGCCAGCTTGTTTATATATATTATACAAATGTCGCCCTTTGTTTCCTTTATCCCATCTTTCTGACAGCTACTTTAAAACTTTAATTTCAGATTTACTCAAGGGTATATGTATCGGCCTCGCTCCGTTCCCATGGCTCTCGGCCCCGCCCCTCTCGTCACAGTTACATAATGACATTGACATCCAATGATGTCGCAACGTCCTTTAACAACTTTTAGCAACAAATGACTTGCCTTTAGCGATTTTACCTGAAAATTATTTGGCAACACATCCGAATGATAAGAGGATGCCGGGAAAGAAGTTTGGAAGTGACGCCGGTGGAGGCGAGGTTAAGCCTCGGCGTCGTGGAGAGCGTGTGGCTGGCTGAGCAGAGAGCAGCGGCCGCGACAAAGCCTGGAGCTCAGCGACTGTGTCTGGCGGAGAAAGAGCAATCCTGGGGCCGGCAGATTGGCCGGAGGTTCTGAAAAAATCCCTAGTATAGGTCTTGCTGTTTGGATGGGAAAAGTTGAGTCTGTGATATAATGGCAAAAGGTGCAAACCGAATGCTGATTAACCGTCAAAGGATAGCGGTATGTCAGCTGTATTTATACCTGTGGTGTTGATTAACTTGAGTGCGTTCCTCTTGTGTTAATTAGGCTAAGAATCTGACGCGCTCCTCCCGAACTTTGTTAATAAAACATCATAAGTAGTTTTTTCATGGCCAGCTTGTTTATATATATTATACAAATGTCGCCCTTTGTTTCCTTTATCCCATCTTTCTGACAGCTACTTTAAAACTTTAATTTCAGATTTACTCAAGGGTATATGTATGTCGATATTTGTGTGCTTAAGAGCCTGTATCTTGTCCACTTCCTCATATCTTTCTGACAGCTACTTTAATTAAACCTTTAATTTCAGATTTACTCAAGGGTATATGTATGTCAATATTTGTGTGCTTAAGAGCCTGTTTCACTATCTTGTCTACCTCCTCATTTCCTTCCACTCCAACATGAGCAGGCACCCATAAAAATTCTGCTATAATTCTCATTTGCCATATTCGGTACAAACTTTGCAGTACTTCCAATAATATATCTTGTCTAGATTCAGATTTTCCACTCAGTATACTTGTAAGTGCAGAATATGAATCTGAACAGATTGCCACTGTTGTTGGTTGGATTTCTTCCACCCACTGTAAAGCTGTCTGAATAGCGATCATCTCTGCTGCAAATACTGATATATTATTAGCAGTTCTTTTTGCAGATTTATATTTAAGGTGAGGAATATACATGGCAGCACATGTACGCCCAGTTTCTGGGTCTTTAGAACCATCTGTATAAAGTTTTAAAAATTGAAAGTAATGACTATCTAAATGCTGCTGTACTATTGTCTATTTTGGAACATATTTCTGGTTTTCATTTATTAAATTAAATATTTGCAAATCAACTGTTGGCATAGAGAAAAGCCAACGGTGGCTAATATCGATATTACTGATACAAAGAAAGTTGACAATTTTATGCACAAAATTAGCTCATTTCAGATGTGATGCCTGCTACAGGTCTCAAAATAGTTGGGACGGGGGCATGTTTACCATGGTGTAGCATCTCCTCTTCTTTTCAAAACAGTTTGAAGACGTCTGGGCATTGAGGTTATGAGTTTCTGGAGTTTTGGTGTTGGAATTTGGTCCCATTCTTGCCTGATATAGGTTTCCAGCTACTGAAGAGTTTGTGGTCGTCTTTGACGTATTTTTCCTTTAATGATGCGCCAAATGTTCTCTATAGGTGAAAGATCTGGAATGCAGGTAGGCCAATTCAGCACCCACACTCTTCTTCTACAAAGCCATGCTGTTGTAATAGCTGCAGTATGTGGTTTTGCATTGTCCTACTGAAATACACAAGGCCTTCCCTGAAATAGACGTCATCTGGAGGGGAGCATATGTTGCTCTAAAACCTTTATATACCTTTCAGCATTCATAGTGCCTTCCAAAACATGCAAGCTGCCCATACCGTATGCATTAATGCACCCCCATACCATCAGAGATGCTGGCTTTTGAACTGAACGCTGATAACACGCTGGAAGGTCTCCCTCCTCTTTAGCCCGGAGGACACGGCGTCCGTGATTTCCAACAAGAATGTCAAATTTGGACTCGTCTGACCATAGACCAGTTTTCCACTTTGAAACAGTCCATTTTAAATGAGCCTTAGCCCAAAGGACACGACGGCGCTTCTGGACCATGTTCACATATGGCTTCCTTTTTGCATGATAGAGCTTAAGTTGGCATCTGCAGATGGCATGGCGGATTGTGTTTACCGACAGTGGTTTCTGGAAGTATTCCTGGGCCCATTTAGTGACAGAATCATGCCGATGAGTGATGCAGTGTCGTCTGAGGCCCGAAGACCATGGGTATCCAACAAAGGTCTTCGGCCTTGTCCCTTACACACTGAGATTTCTCCAGTTTCTCTGCAAATCTCATCATCTACAGTGCATAACATCATCAAAAGATTAGACTCTGCCTCTCTAAGACATCCCTTTTATAGCTAATCATGTTACAGACCTGATGTCAATTAACTTAATTAGTTGCTAGAATTAGTTGCCCAGCTGAATCTTTTCTAAATGTATTGCTTTTTCAGCCCTTTATTGCCCTGAGTCAACTTTATTGAGACCTGTAGCAAGCATCAAATTTGAAATGAGCTCATTTAGTGGATAAAAGTGCAACATTTCTCAGTTTAAACATTTGTTATGTTCTCTATGTTCTATTGTGAATAAAATATTGGCTCATGTGATTTGAAAGTCTTTTTGTTTTCATTGTATTCAAATTTAAAAAACGTCCCAACATTTCCGGAATTCGGGTTCTAGTTCTTCAACTGAATCATAAAAACTATACTTCTGTTTTACGTATTACATTTTATTTTACAGATTTACATTAAATCTAAACACAAATTGAAGTTTGAGATCATTTTAATCAGTTCTATATTGTAATTTTAAAACCTTTTTGTCTTCTCGAATACACCTGTTAATTTACCATCTTGAGCTTGTCTTGACAATTCATTAAAATTGTTCGTAATAATGTAGGGCAAATATGTGAAAGAACAGATTTTCTCTGCAGAACCTTTAGAGCCATAATTTTGATTCATGTTTAAATACACTATCCATCCTAAATTATTAATGTAAACGGCTATGAATGTTAAAATTATCAGTGACTTCCATTAAGAGCTTGAATCGAGTGCTTGAGCTCCTCAATTACTAGCTATGTTTACATGCACTAATATTCGCCAATCATAATGAATCCAATCTGATTTCAGATTCTGTTTATATGAACCCTAAACACTGCACTATATTCATGTACATGTGCATTACATGTATTTGCGAGCAAAACTTATTCAGTGCATGCGCAGTGAGTCAGTCGCTGTGTAGATGTCAATAAAGCTAGCTTAAGCAGAATTGCTGTTCTGGCCTTAGTGATATGTTGAAAGATAAGGCTGAAATTGATATTCCAGAAAAGCTTTACTTCAGCAAATATTTAACTTTTAGGTTACCCAGTAAAAGGGTGTGATTTGTTCTTGACCGTAAATGATGAGGATAATATTCTTGAGCAATAACTGCTGGTTCACTGGAAAAAGGTTTTGTGAGGACTTATTTTGATCTACGATGTTACCTCACAGCCTGTGAAGCTGCTTTGAAACAACCCCTAAATCTGTCATGTTTGTGAAGAGATTGTTATTAAGCAGGAAGCAATTACGGCATCTAAGAAGAGATTTTTGCTACATAAAATGATTTGTGTGCATTATTACTTATCAGTTTCATGTGTTTCTTAATTGTGTGATTTATTGTGTATCTTGTCTACTGATTGCTGAGAGGAAAATGTTTACAAACTGGTCTTTTTGGAGCGGAATTTATACATTATAATTAAGTCCAGCACTTAATCACTAAAATGATGATTCAAACAAAAAATATTATCCGTAAGCTAAGCAATCTACGGAGCCCTGCACATGACATGCAGGAAAAAAATAGTAGGCTAAATCATGCGCACAATTTATTCCTTCGATTTACTAAATTATGTGCACTTCTTAGCAAATTGATGGAACGAATTAGTAGTAATTTTTTTTAACACACTTAAACTGAAATTAAATGTTAATAGAGGCTTGCGTTGTGTGGCAAGATCCCTCATCATATTAAACTTACTTTGGTTTTAACAGACTGAATAAGTCGAGTCAAGTCGGGCTTTATTGTTATTCCGCTACATGTGTGGACATACAGGGGAACGAAATGTCGTGTCTCGCAGGACCACAGTGCTAGATAAATAAACATAAATATAAACATACAACACTAGACGTAAGAACAAATCTATACATATCTAACTTACTGAAAGCAGTAATCTGACTATACATATACTATAAATAGTTGACTATACATACATAACCTAAGACAGACTATACAAGTATTTTACACAATAACTGTACATGATATTGTGCAAAAGAGGTATTTAAGATTAAGAAGCAAATAGTGCAATATGATTTGTGGTGCATTCACAAGTAAACATTTGTTTAGTCCTTATTAAGTTCTTGTAACATGGAGTGTTAATAAGAAAGTGTCTGGTGCATTTAGAGAGAAACGATTGTGTTTGTACAGGTGGTTTGTCCAGCCCACTCACCAGTGTGTAGCACACTCAGAGTTGCACAATGTTTTCCTTGTAATATGGAGTGTTTATAAGAAAGTGTCTGGTGCAAGAGGATCTTGGTTTCTGGAGGTAGGGTTGTGGATGAGATTTCAGAGGGGGGTCACAGCCTGGCGGAAAAAGCTGTTGAGCAGTCTTGCAGAGCGGGCTCTGATGCTCCGGTACCAGATAAGGATACGTGTGAATGTGTGTATAGATCACTAACTGTCATTCTTCATACTTCCTCAGGTGTCATGTCTCATCTTAAAAAACGTCTCAGGTTACTTGTGTAACCATGGTTCCCTGAGTAGGGAACGAGACACTGCGTCCTCTAGGGGTCGCTATGGGGAACGCCTCGTCGTGACCCGTGTCTGAAGCATACATTGAAAAATCACCAACTAACACCAACTCGTTGGCCGGCGACAGGCATGACGTCACTACCGGTGCGACTATAGTATAAATAGGTGCCGGGAGCACACATCATTCACTTCTTTGAGCCGCGGGAAGCAGATGACTGCCCCTCCTTTCCTCGAAAAGAGAGACAAACGAGAGCGGAGCTTTTTTCCTTGGAAAAAATGCTCGCAGTGCACGCCGATTGCCCCCTCGGAGGCATCGCGTGCGTGCTCTTCGCCCAAACAAATAACGCATAGATCGTGTGTGGCATCAGATGTTAAACAAAGTCAACACGGATGCACACATCCTTAAACGCTTTGCTAGCGCTCGCCCTAATGAGATGAATAGAGATCGCTCTTACCACAGAAATGCACGCTTCAAACAGAACAGTCAATGAAGACGAAGAAGAGAATGATGTGTGCTCCCGGCGCTTATTTATACTGTAGTCGCACCGGTAGTGACGTCATGGCTGTCGCCGGCCAACGAGTTGGTGTTTTTTCAATGTATGCTTCAGACACGGGTCACGACGAGGCGTTCCCCATAGCGACCCCTAGAGGACGCAGTTCGAAGTTCCCATGAAAGGGAACCAAAACTCCCCTGTGGAATCAGCTCTTGACCAGTTTTTCCAGCTAATTCTTAGGTGAAGTTGCTAAATACTAAATGCATTGTGTAACCATGACACAAAACTGCATTATTGCTAAGAATACACAATGAGATTACTCAAATCTCTGTGAGAAATATGATTCAAAAGATATTTAGAGTTGTCCATAAAAAATAGCATTTTATATGTAAAAGAATATAAAGAACATCTTTATGATCAGATATTTTAATTACATTTCATCTGGGTTTTTTTCTTATTAATTAGTAAAACTACACATTCTGAAAATAGTTTTAAACAGTGTACTGGGAGTTCATCTCCTACTCTCTAATAAAAGTCTGTAAAAATAAGGCACAGTGCACTGTGTTAATATTAAGCAATCTGCTGGGCAGCCCATTCTTGGAGTTTGTCAGAATTTGTGGGTTTTTGTTTGTCCACCCGCCTCTTGAGGACTGACCACAAGTTCTCAATGGGATTAAGTTCTGGGGAGTTTCCTGGCCATGGACCCAAAGTTTTAATGTTTCGTTCCCCAAGCCACTTAGTTATCACTTTAATCGCATTGTTATACACAAAATTCAATAATGAATTCAAAAGTGGAGATTTAACTGCTACTATGTAAAAGGAATACTGCTGTAAAAAAGCACCTTATTTGTTTAAAGTGTTTGCAAACCAAATGTTATTGCACTTTTGTTCATATAGCAGTACTTTTAAATGAAAAAAGTGCACAATCCACTACTTTTGAATTGCGTGAACATTTCTGAGCGGCAAAAGCTATAGATCTGTAAAGCAATATATTGTGAGAGGGCCGTGTGTTACCACGTCCCATACGACTCAAAATAATAAACCACAAAGTTAACAAAACTATGCACTCCATTGTGCTGAGCGAGAGTGCTTCTCTGCTGTCTTCACATGCTATCGGAAACTTCCTATTTCCTGCTTATGAAGTCGGGAGCGCTGCTGCAGTCTTAGGCCCACCACGAATGCTCTCATTGGTTGAGACACATGATGACGCTCATCCCAAGCCAGTACTGATCAACATCCCACCCCTCCTGTGACCCATGGTTTGTCTATATGTGTATTCAGAGCCAGTGAGCAACGGACTTTCATAATAATAAAAAACTGCGTTAACGTGCGATAAAAAAATTGTCGGCGTTAATCAATTAATGCGTTAACGCAATTGTAATGCGTTAACTTGCCCAGCCCTAATATACAGTCATGTGAATAAGTTAGGACACCCTATTGAATTCCATGGTTTTCCTTATTAGGACATAATAATAAAAAAAAATAACTGGTTCTTTCCAGGTCTTAAAATTTGGAAAATAAAACCTCAGATGAACAACAACATATGACATATTGCACCGTGTCATTTTTTATTTAACAAAAATAAAGCCAAAATGGAAAAGCCATGGGTGACAAAATTAGGACACCCTTACTGTTAACATAAGAATTAAGAGGTTAAGTAGCAGTCAGGCTCTGCTAATTAAAAGCCTTTGATTAACTGATCATCAGCAAGTGTGAGCACCTCTATAAAAGCAGATGTTTTGGCAGTTTGCTGGTCTGGAGCCTTCAAGTGTGTGTTAACACAATGCCAAGGAGGTAAGACATCAGCAATGATCTTAGAGAAGCAATTGTTGCTGCCATCAATCTGGGAAGAGTAATACGGCCATTTCCAAACAATTTGAAGTGCATCATTCTACCGTGAGGAAGATTATTCACTAGTGGAAGACATTCAAAACGGACACCAATCCAGGAGTGGACATCCCAGCAAATTCACCCCAACATCAGACCATGTAATGCTCAGAGAAATGGCAGAGAACCCAAGAACTTCACCGCAGACTCGACAGGCCTCAGTTAACATGTTAAATGATAAAGTTCATGACAGTACAGTTAGAAAAATATGAGACAAGTATGTCATGTTTGGAAGGCCTGCCAGAAGAAAGCTTCTTTCATTTAAAAAAAGCATGGCAGCATGGTTTAGGTTGTGAGAGACTGAGAAAGTCATACAGAAAATGACTACTTCAATTATTACTGCTAAAAGTGGATCTAAAGGCAACTGAATCATAGAGTGTCCTAACATTGTCACACATGGCTTTTTCATCTTGGCTTTGTTTTTGTTAATCAAATAATGACTTGGTGTGATATGTCATGTGATATTGTTCATCTGAGGCTTTATTTCCAAATGTTAAGACTTTCCAAGAACCAGATAATTTTTTATTATC
The DNA here is from genome assembly GCF_001515605.1 of Sinocyclocheilus anshuiensis. Lineage (NCBI taxonomy): Eukaryota > Metazoa > Chordata > Actinopteri > Cypriniformes > Cyprinidae > Sinocyclocheilus > Sinocyclocheilus anshuiensis. The sequence continues at coordinate 521,333 of NW_015540128.1, read as the reverse complement.
TACTGATACAGAAAACCATGGAATTCAATAGGGTGTACTAACTTTTTCACCTGACTGTATATATAT
>NW_015540128.1:518426-521124 GCF_001515605.1 Sinocyclocheilus anshuiensis | reverse complement strand
CTGTGTATATATATATATATATATATATATATATATATATATGTGTGTCTGCTGTTGCCATGGGTGGTTTGGGTATTTCCAGTTTTCAAGTGACAGCAGCAGTTTACAAACTTCAGTCAGTCACACAGAAGGGAGAACGGTGCTGGTCAGTCATCAGATAATAGCGTCAAACAAGCAATCAAGGAAGTAGGGATGAAACCATAAAGTTGTTGTGAACAGGGTAGGGGGTAAAGAACAGAAATATAGCAAAATATATGAGAAATGCAAAAATGTTTATTTACCATAATTATCCAAAAACATGCTTGACCGTACGGTTGATATGTTTGTAAAAGACATCATATAGCATATATATTGCCATTCGGCTATATATACAGTATATAGGCTATTATACAGATGCTTAAATATAATTTTTTATTTTTGTGGACCCTGAAGGTTATGAAATGTATCCAAGATACTAATAAAGTTAAAGGAATGTTTATTATTGGAAAATAACTCATGAAATAGTTCTCTGAATTTAAATCGAGATTTACCATGGACTGACAGCTCAACCGTACGGTAGAGTTTTATATAAAACAAAAATAAATAAAAAAAGTGCTTGAGGCTATTTATTAGATGTCTACTAATAAGAATTTTAAGTTAAATAATTTTTTCATTAGCTCCTTTTAGGGGTGAAAGTTAAATGTTTTGTGTGTCTTCTAGTGGCAAGGTAATTTAGTCTTGCCTCCTTATTTGCCTAAGACAAATCTCAATTCAAAACTTGGATCTTTTTATACCAGATTTTCTTTACACTGGAGTAATTAGCCCACTATTTACAGAAGTACCTCCTTTCGATCAGTGAGTCGGTCAGCCCATTACCCTAGTTTGCATCTGAATTGCTCAAAGTTTAGTCATTTATATATAAAAGCTTCACCTAGGCCAAGGGGATGGGAAGCATGGGGGGTGTCAACTGCCAAGCCAGTTCCACGTAAATTATCAGCAGTTCCCGACAATTATCTGTGCTACCTGCACATTCCTGTGAACAGTCGTTAACCAGAAACTTCCACGGCAGTTTACAGTTCCGTTAACTGATGAAAATCACACTTTTCATGCTGTGATTGGTATGATAAATAATAACAATAGTAAAAATAATAATGATAATATTAATAATAAAATTATTATTAAATATGCATTTTGTTTGCTGCTCACTCAAAAGGACTCATTACTGCAAATTGTACATAAGTGATTTATTGTATGGTAAATGATTGCATTGTGCATGTTCTGTGAGAAATCACCTTAGGAAAGGAACCCTACCTCTTTCTTGCCATAAATATCGTGATATACTCTATAAAATATTTATTTTTTTCGTTTACTTACTTACCAACCCACCCAAACGCTGCAGGCTGATGAGTCATTTTTGGGTTATTTTCTCAGTGTTGGTTAGTTTTTGTGTTGTGTAGTGTCTAGAATACATTTGCACAGTTCAATTGAATGAAGAAGTTTACTTTTACTTTAATTAATATATAAAGCAAACTGCATACTAAAATAACCAGAACATTAACAATAACACTGGTATAAGAGCGCATGATTTTTCTGTCAAACAATATGCAAGTGGATTTTTTTTTTTTACTGTAGAATAGGCTAGGTCAGCCACTAATGTGCTCTGAGTCTAAATGAGGACTCAATTTCCCTTGATGGAATCGATTCAGAATCGACTCTCAATTCCCAACGCCTCGGAATCGATTCCCAGTTCTAGCGCGTGCCGTGTCCATTTGCATCCTCCTCAGGACAGAGCAGTTCTCACTCAGCGCCAGTGAATTTGCATTGTTGTATTCTGAGGAGGCACACATAACTGTATATAACATATAAAAACGAATCTGAGGTAAACTGGCTATGGCAAAGCACTTACAGTGGGGTTCCATTCCAAAGCTGATTTCTTACAGAAAACACTCACAAAACAATTATTCACCACACATGGCAAAACCTCTATAAAATGTATTTTATTAATATTACATTTACATGCTACTATTACTACTACTACTAATACCATTGATAAGAAAAGGCTACAACTTAATGTATTGTGTATGACTGTTCATTAGTAGTTAAACTGTTATTTTCTTGAACTTTAATTAGTCAAGTCAAGTCAAGTCACTATTATTTGTATAGCGCTTTTAACAATGCAAATTGTGTTAAAGCAGCTTTACATCAGCTTGATATAAAGCCGGGTGGCTTTACATCAGCTTTACAGTATTTAGACGGGGAAATAGTGTATCGAAATAGTGTCATTCTCCTCTGGCCAGACAAAATCAGCAGTTTAAATCTAGGCTGCAGCAGAGTCAGATTGTGCAGAGGACTCATCTGGTTCCCGTGGTCTTGTCCCGATGGCCGTCTAAGAGACAGGGTCTTCACTGGGGATCAGTCTCTGGGGCTCATCTAGTTGTCCTGGTCTCCGCTGATGTTCAGGGCTGTAGAAGTCCTCTCTAGGTGCTGATCCACCATCTGGGCTGGATACAGACCGGATCCGGGTGACTGCAGTGACCATCTGATCTGGATACAGACTGGATCTGGTGGCTACGGTGACCTCGGAATAAGAAAGAAACAGACTAATATTAGCATAGATGCCATTCTTCTAATGATGTAGCAAGTACATCGGGTGTTATGGGAAGTGTTCCCGGTTCCGGTTGTCCTAATTAATGCAGCCTAACAATCCTTTAACGGATTT
>NW_015540128.1:495788-518172 GCF_001515605.1 Sinocyclocheilus anshuiensis | reverse complement strand
TTTTGATATTCTAGGTATTATCAAATGGCCAGAGTTTTGAGAACACAGTGGACATGAAGGACTATAGTGTGATAAGAGCTCACTCAAATACTGAGGTGCTAAACCATTCAGGGCCTTATAGGTAATTAGCAAGATCTTGAAATGTATACGATGTTTAATAGTGAGCCAGTGCAGTGTTGACAGAACCGGGCTAATATGGTCATACTTCCTGGTTCTAGTAAGAACTCTAGCTGCTGCATTTTGGACCAGCTGGAGTTTGTTTATTAAACGCGCAGAGCAACCACCCAATAAAGCATTACAACAATCTAGCCTCGAGGTCATGAACGGATGAATTAATGTTTCTGCATTTGACATTGAGAGCATAGGTCGTAATTTAGATATATTTTTAAGATGGAAAAATGCAATTTTACAAATGCTAGAAACATGTTTTTCGAAGGAAAGATTGCTATCAAATAGCACACCTAGGTTCCTAACTGATGACTAAAATTTACAGAGCAGCCATCAAGTAATAGACAGTGATCTAGGTTATTACATGCAAAAGTTTTTGGTCCAATAATTAACACCTCTGTTTTTTCAGAATTTAGCAGTAAGAAATTGCTAGTCATCCAGTTTTTGATATCAACTATACATCCCGTTAGTTTTGCAAATTGGTATGTTTCTTCAGATCGCGAAGAAATATAGAGCTGAGTATCATCAGCATAACAGTGAAAGCTAACACCATGTTTCCTAATGATATCTCCCAAGGGTAACATGTAAAGCGTGAAAAGTAAGGGGCCTAGTACTGAGCCTTGAGGTACTCCATACTGCACTTGTGATTGGTATGATACCTCTTCATTTACTGCCACGAATTGATGGCGGTCAGATAAGTACGATTTGAACCATGCCAGTGCACTTCCTCTAATGCCAACATAATTTTCTAGTCTATTTAAAAGAATGTTGTGGTCAATAGTGTAAATTCTTCTATTAGTAAATTAATACAAGTTCTTCTGGAGGTATGACAGAATTCGTTAGTAATTGATTAGCTAACTGTTACTTAACACAATCATAAAATCCTATTACATACTGATTAGTTAACACATCCTCCTTAGTAGTTATCAGTAGTGACTTAAGTGTTAATGAAGAATTACTTATTAGTTCTTCGGTAGTTCCTTATTAGTGCAGTAAGAAACAGTATTCTAAAGTGTTATCGATATTTTTAGATATCTTAATTGCTTTCTGCTTAATAACAATCTGTTTGCAAACATGACAGATTTAGGGGTTGTTTCAAAGCAGCTTCACAGGCTGTGAGGCAACATCGTAGATCAAAATAAGTCCTCACACAACCTTTTTCCAGTGAACCAGCAGTTATTGCTCAAGAATATTATCCTCATCATTTACGGTCAAGAACAAATCCCACCCTTTTACTGGGTAACCTAAAAATTGAATATTTGCTGAAGTAAAGCTTTTCTGAAATATTAAATTCAGCATTATCTTTCAACATATCACTAAGGCCAGAACAGCAATTCTGCTTAAGCTAGCTTTATTGACATCTACACAGCGACTGACTCACTGCGCATGCACTGAATAAGCTTTGCTCGCAAATACATGTAATGCACATGTACATGAATATAGTGCAGTGTTTAGGTTCATATAAACAGAACCTGAAATCAGATTGGATTCATTATGATTGGCGAATATTAGTGCATGTAAACATAGCTAGTAATTGAGGAGCTTAAGCACTCGATTCAAGCTCTTAATAGAAGTCACTGATGATTTTAACATTCATAGCCGTTTACATTAATAATTTAAGGTGGAAAGTAAAGCAGTTTTTGACTTTTCAAAACTCTTAGTACTAATATCACAACAGATCATCAAAAATGCACATTTTTCTGCATATTTTAAATTCTGTTCATACAATACACACAAAGTATCCTTTTTATTACACAAAAGAAGTGTTTCATCTGTATACCCCCCCCCCACCCCACCAAAAAGAACAATATATAAAACAACCATAAACATAAATAAGATCAATACAGTGCAAATTATATGTTTAATACTAATAAAAGTCCACAGACTCATCCAGTGTCCTTATTCAATAATCAGATGGCCTAAGGATAAAAACTCCTTCTCAGTCTCTCTGTGCTAGTTCTCAAAATCAGGTATCGCTTCCCTCATGGGAGCAATGACAATAAACTGTGTCCAGGATGACAAAGGTCTTTAATAATTATTTTAGCCCTGGGGCCTGTACCATGAAGCCTGTTTAGCTGGCTAGCCAGGTAAGTTTCAGTTTAGTTTGCGCCAACTCTGGGTTTTAGGTACCATGAAAGTGGTTTGGCTTTTAAAGTGTTCATCGCCATAGTAACTTAAGCTCCACAGCTAACCTGCTCCGGGGCAGGTTATGTTCTGGTTTAGAGATCTCAAATCGAAATTTGACCAATCAGCTTCAAGCAAAGTGACACGTCTCTGACGCAATAAAGCCACTCCTCCAGTTTCTCTTCCTACAAATTAAAGGACGCTACATATTAAAACATTTTTAAAGATAAAATTATCTGATTTTTAGAGATGATTATTTTTTATAATTATTTTATATTATTTATATAATTATTATACCCTTAATCCATTACACAAGCCAGCTTAGTTTAATAGTAATTATTAAGCTTTTATTTAAAATCAATGTAAACATATAGATAATATAGATAATATGCAATATAAATATGTTTTAGAATCCATAGCTGTAAACATATAGATAATATAGATAATATGCAATATAAATATGTTTTAGAATCAATAGCTTTAAACATGATTACATATGAGCTTAGATTTTTAAGTGTTTTTATACCTATAAATATTATCAACTCTAGTGCAGGAGAACAGCATACGAATGTATAAAAGCAGGTCAAAAAGACATAGTTGAAACAAAGTAAGAGAACGAGTGTTTTCCCGTCATGGAGAAGTTAAATCCACCATCGCCTATGCAGCTCGTCGGTAATCTTGCTGATAACTGGAAACGTTTCAAGCAGAGATTCAACATCTATCTTGCTGCCAGTGGTGCGGGTGGAGATGATGAGACGTTAAAAGCATCAATCTTTCTGCATGTGATAGGTGCTCTGGATATATATAATAGCTTTCAACTTGACAAGGCGAATTTAGCACTGACTGTTCTCATGACAAAGTTTGAAAAATACTTTGTCCCAAGCAAGAATGTCACGTTTGAGAGATACAAATTTTTCTCTGCTGATCAGAAACAAGGAATGACTTTTGACCAATACCTTGCTGAACTGCACAAACTGAGTAAGACTTGTGACTTCGGATATTTAAGAGATTCACTAGTGAGAGACTGTGGTCTGTGGAGTCTGTGGGATTCCTGATAATGGTCTCAGGGAAAGACTGCTACGTGAACCAGCTTTGACACTGGAGAAAGCTGTCAACATGTGTAGAGCTGCTGAAATAACTTGTGCACAAGCCAAGGAACTGCATAGAGATGATGCTGCAGTGCATGTAGTAAAAAGCGAGGAGCAGCATATAAAACAACCAACAAAACAAAGACAGAAGAGAGTGAAAACCCCAAAAAGTAAGTGCAGCAGATGTGGAGGGACACACATACCACATTTTTGTCCTGCTTATGGAAAAATCTGTAATACCTGTGGGAAGAATAATCATTTTGCGAAGTGTTGCAAAGCTGATTTTACAAAGAAAAAAGTACATACAGTTGAAGAACAGCCAGAGGAATTCCTTGTTGATTCTGTTCAAACAAACATGACAGACAAAGCTGAATGGATTGTACCACTGACTGTGTAAATGAGACAATAATTCCATTCAAATTAGATACAGGTGCACAAGTTAACCTGTTGTCTGTGGATGACTACAGAACCCTCAAAGTTAAAAACAAAATACACTCAACAAAAATAAAAGTAACAGGATACACAGGTGAGGATGTCCCTGTCAAAGGAAGCTGCCTGGTGACTCTGAAACACAAGGGACAGCTGTTAAAGACACAAATGCTGATCGTGGAAAAGAGCGTTCAGCCAATTCTAGGGCTGAGCACATGTGAAAAACTTGACTTAGTGAGGAGAGTGTTTGTAGTGACATCACAGTTCAAAGCAAATTAAAGTTCATTCATGGAGGAGTACAAAGATGTTTTTGAAGGACTCGGATGTCTGCCTGGGGAACACAGAATAAACATCGATGACACGGTGGCTCCTGTGGTGCATGCATGCAGAAAAGTTACATTTGCATTGCGAGAAAAACTCAAAGAGGAACTAGCTCGCATGGAGAAGCTGGATGTCATATAGAAAATTGATGAACCAACAGACTAGGTGAGTTCACTAGCCATTGTGCTCAAGAAAAATGGTTCCCTGAGAATATGTCTTGATCAAAAAAACGTGAACATTTCAAACTGCCAACCAGAGAAGAGATCATGTCTCAGTTTGCTGGAGCGAAGTGGTTCAGTAAGTGCGATGGATCTGCCATGAGCATTAGCAAATCACAACAAAAAAATAGTCTATAGCCACAAACAGGAGCAAAGTGGTCTTCAATCGTGACAGTCTTTATTGAAGCTTGCTGAAGCAAGATAAAAGGTGATCAAGCCTCATTCGAGGTACAAAAATGATAACAGTTAAAAAGGTCAAGTCATATTCCATTCAGGTTCAATCACCGGGAATAGAAAGCATTCCAATGGCATAATCGTGCTTAGCCTCTCAGACTGACGGAGGACCAAACATATCAAGTCATCTTAATCAAAAATTGAACTTTGACACTTTAACTATGTTTTTAACATTACAGTTTAGATGGTTTTTAACTGGTTTTAATGTTTTAACCTTAAGCCAAATAACTAAGCCCGTGCACCGACTCAGTACATTGACAAATAAAGATATTAAAACAAACCATTATAGTAAAGTCTTTTCATTTATTGATCAATGCAAAGATGAAAATATAAGAATCATGTGTGGCCTAAATCCTGGCCCTCACACACCCCCCCACCCAAGATCTCACGCTGGTAAGCGGGAGAGGAAGTCAGCAGTGGTATTACTTTTCCCGGGCACATGCTGGATGTTAAACTTATAAGGCTGTATAGAAAGGTACCAGCGGGTTATTCTAGCATTGGTATCCCGCATTCTGTCCATCCACTGTAAGGGTCTATGATCAGTTTCAATGGTAAACTCTCTACCAAGAAGGTAGTACCTGAAGGTATCTAAGGCCCACTTCACCGCCAGGCACTCCTTCTCAACGGTGGAGTACCGTACCTCCCTTGGATACAGCTTTCTACTTATGTATGCCACTGGATGTTTACTGTCTGACTCTCCCTGAAGGAGTACTGCACCGATGCCAAGATCAGAGACATCAGTCTGCAACACAAATGGCTTCCCAAAATGAGGGCAATAAAGCACTGGATCTTCACATACGGCAGCCTTTATGTCCTGGAAAGCTTCCTTTGCTTCCTTTGCCCAGCAAATCTGGTTAGGGCAATTCTTTCGAGTTAAATCAGTCAGAGGTGCCACACGAGCAGAGAAATTTGGTACAAATGTTCTGTACCAACCCGCCATCCCTAAGAATGATCGGATCTGAGTTTTTGTTGGATGGATGGATGGATGGATGGATGGATGGGAGGCAGAGTCATCATGAGTACTAGTGCCGAGCCCTGGATTAGGTACAGGATTGGTACGGACATGCACTTCTTGTTGAAGCAAGCTGAACTGATGATGCAGGGCCTTCCATCTGGCTTCCTGACGAACTGCTTCCTGCTCCATACGGCTGTCTCGTGCCTGTTGCATGGTAATGTGTGTCTGGAACAGATCTTTGAGCTCTTGGAGAGAAACATCTTGAGAAAGGTTACCCATTTCCATCTCAGAACCTTCCCGTCCTGCTGTGGCTCCCTCGGTAACTTCCTTAGCTTGTCCCGTCAAAGCTTTCTTTGGCCCTGTCCTTAAATAAGGGCAAATTACTGAAAATTATCCAGGTGTGTAGTCGCAGGGCAAAAAAAAACAAAAAAAAAACTCACTACTGCCCCTAGTGGCATCCCACTTCTGACACCAGTTGTGATGGATCTGCCATGAGCATGAGCAAATCACAACAACAAAAAATTGTCCATAGCCACAAACAGGAGCAAAGTGGTCTTCAATCGTGACAGTCTTTATTGAAGCTTGCTGAAGCAAGATAAAAGGTGATCAAGCCTCATTCGAGGTACAAAAATGATAACAGTTAAAAAGGTCAAGTCATATTCCATTCAGGTTCAATCACCGGGAATAGAAAGCATTCCAATGGCATAATCGTGCTTGAGCCTCTCAGACTGACGGAGGACCAAACATATCAAGTCATCTTAATCAAAAATGGAACTTTGACACTTTTAACTATGTTTTTAACATTACAGTTTAGATGGTTTTTAACTGGTTTTAATGTTTTAACCTTAAGCCAGATAACTAAGCCCGTGCACCGACAGTACAATGACAAATAAAGATATTAAAACAAACCATTATAGTAAAGTCTTTTCATTTATTGATCAATGCAAAGATGAAAATATAAGAATCATGTGTGGCCTAAATCCTGGCCCTCACAGTAAGCTTGATGTGTCATCTGGCTTTTGGTAGTTGAAGCTTGAAGTTCAAAACTGTGTACCTTCAATACTCCAGAAGGCAGATATCGTTTTCTCCGCTTACCGTATGGTATTCTGTCGGCACCTGAAGTACACCACAAAACAATCCACATGATCTTTGAGCACTTACCAGGGGTAGAGAGAGACTATGATGGATGACATAATTGTGTGGGGTTCCAACCGCCAGGAGCACGACGGGCGATTGAGGCAGGTCCTGGAGCTAATAAGACAGTCAAATCTGAAATTGAACAAGGAGAAATGTGAGTTTGCAGTCAAGAGCCTAACTTTCGTTGGACATGTTTTGTCTGAGGAAGGGGTCAGGCCAGACCTAAGAAAAACTTCAGCAATAGTCAACATGGAACGGCCTCAAAATAAAGAAGAAGTGAGGAGATTCCTTGGAATGGTCACTTACTTGGCCAGATTAATTCCCCAGCTCCGCATTCACGCATCCCGCTCCACTCAGGTGTCTCCTCGAACAAAATATTGAGTGGATGTGGGCTCACGAGCAGGAAATGTACTTTCAAAAATTGAAGTGCATCATCACAGAGGAGCCAGTGCTCAGATATTATGACCCGCACAAGAGCACATGAATCTCAGCAGATGCCTCACGATATGGCCTAAGCACTGTGCTGTGCCCCAAAATCATGGGATGTCAAGAAAATGACTTTAAAGGGATAGTTCACCTAAAAATGAAAATTAGTCAAAGATTTACTCACCCTCAGGGCATCCAAGGCTTGTCTGACATTCCTCTTTCAGACAAACACATTCGGAGTTATATTCCACATTGTCCTGTCTGTTCCAATCTGTATAATTGCAGTGAATGGTGCGTCTGTTTCTGAATCCGAAAAAAGTGTATCCATCCATCACAAAACTACTCACCACACGGCTCCGGGGTGTTAATAAAGGCCTTCTGAAGCGAAACGATGCATTAGTTTAAGAAAAATATAAATTCTTAAAACGTTATAAACTGAAATGTCCAGCTTCTGGGCTCTCAAGCAGGCGCGTTCACAACAAGGGAGGCGGTCGAGCGTATAACGTAGGCATAACGAAATTCGCAACGTAACATCCGGGGAGAGAGTGACGAACGTGCATGCACAGAGGAGAAAGCAAAACAAAACACCTGCCACAAACTTATTTAAACATCCCGGATATCAACACGAATGCACCATTTTAATCAAAACAGATACAATTTACTTGTTCACATGGTTTCCCTGTGCTGTACACAAAACGTGGTTCTCGCAAGATTACACGCTTCTCCCCGGAGCTTGCTCTCGCGAGACTACAGTCTTCTTTCCGGATCTTACGCCGTGCCTTTCATTACGCCTACGTCATACACTCGACTGCCTTGTTGTGAACGAGCCTGCTTGAGAGACCGGAAGCTGGACATTTCAGTTTATAACGTTATAAGAATCTATATTTTAACGCATCGTTTTGCTTCAGAAGTCCTTTATTAACACCCCGGAGCCGTGTGGAGTAGTTTTGTTATCTTTGGATACTTTTTTTCAGATTCAGAAACAGGGGCACCATTCACTGCAATTATACAGATTGGAACAGACAGGACAATGTGGAATATAAGTCCGAATGTGTTCGTCTGAAAGAGGAATCTCAGACAAGCCTAGGATGCCCTGAGGGTGAGTAAATCTTGGACTAATTTTCATTTTTGGGTGAACTATCCCTTTAAATTGATTAGATGTTGCATATAATTTGGTAGTAAAACATTACGTGTTGTACATTTTATTTGTGCAAAGATGAGTATGAGTATAATATGTGTATTTTGTACAAACATTGCGACTGCTTTTTATCACTTAATAAAGCACCATAATTTTTAAATTGTGTCGTCTGTTACATAGGGACTACTGAACGGCCATTTATAAGTTTATTTTTAAATGCAAAGACAATTGAAAATCAAACACTTCTGAGTTTTACACACACTTGTGATCTTCACGCCCACTTCAACACTTGGGCAAAATACGGGAAATACATCATGGAAGTAGACAAGTGGTCAAGTGCAAAGACCACAAGTGTAGGTATTTGGACAGGCCATAACCCTCCAGGAGCAGTGCTGAAAATCACTGATCTATACATTGTTCATTTCCCCAAATTGATATAAATATTAAAAAACAATTGCACAATGAACTTAAAATGTGTAATTTAAATTGCTCTAAGGAAAAGAGAATGAAACGAATGTAAATTACTTAAAAACATGCAAATTGATCAGAATCTAAATATATGTAGCGATAAATAAATAAAAATACAACTTTAATTGCATGTCTTTCAACGACTTGAAATCCAACACTGCACGAAATGGAATGCATCAGTGCAGCAACAAACTATATAGAGCTTCTGCAGTTGATCCCAGCATATCTTTACAGTAGGGAAAATCATATCCCACACCAACACAGGGAGAACCACACAGAAAGCTCTCCTGGCTCAGTCAGGACTCGAACCAGTGACCTTCTTGCTGTTTGGTGACAGTGTTATCCACTGAGCAGCAGTGCACAATGTTTAAATGAAACTGAATGCCGTCATATATCTCATCTCAGGTGAAACTTTGAAATGTGTTTAATTTGTAGTATGCTATGGTTCACATGCACTCTGGTCCAGGATGTGATCTCTATAAGTGTTACGGGGCAAACGAGACATGAGACTTGCGGATCCATTTGCAAAGCTTTAATAGGAGACCGAGACGTGGTCATAAAACAGGCATGGATCAGACAATGGCAAACAGGTATATTGAGGGCTAGACAGAAGAGTAATCCAAAACGGGCATGGTCGATAAGCGGCTAACAATATCCAGAGGGCTTGACATGAGGGGTTATCCAATAACACGAGCTAGAGTCCAGGCGAGGTGCAAACACAGTCCGAAACAGCAGGCAAAGGGTTAACTCGAGACAGGCAAAAATCAGGTGCCAGGAAATCAGAAAACACGGCGAGATTAGACTAAGACTAGAACTAGGAACTAGAAACTAACACAGGGAAAAGGCTCCATAAAGTAGCTATCGCACGATGAGCGATAAGCGCTAAACAATACTCGGCAGTTTGAAAAGGACCTGAGTGGGTGTAATATAGTGAGTGTGAGATTGGTTACAGCTGTGTGCAATCAGTGCAATGGATGATGGGATATGTAGTCCAGGATGACATGCAACAGTTTGTGTAGTGTGAGAGTCAATGTAATGGAAGAGTGACCTCTGGTGGCGATTGAACGGAAGTCCATGGACCGGATTCGTGACATTAAGAAGAGAAGGCCATAGTGAAAAGTAGTATGTAATTAATACGATGCTTAAGGATAATAAAAAAATCATTCTGGGCCAATATATGTACAGACGGAAAAGATACAGATACTTAAAGGTGGCAGGGATGAAGTTTAGAGATGTTTGCGCTAGTGGTTCATATTTGTTTCTGAGAAATCTATTGAAAAACTAGTGAAACATACATGGCTTTAAACATTCAGAACAGTTATATATATACAGTATGTATAATCACCAAGTTAATTGAAAATGAATCTTTTAGCTGTGTTTTATTAAGGTTATAGAAACAATCTCTTCCACCACTGCTGCACTGAACTTTGTTACTAATAACAGAATTCGGCAGACATGATCATACTCAGAGGCGTCAAAAAATAGCTGAATAATATTTGTTATATTTGATACAATCACGTTGTATCGTTCATGGTTAGAACGTTCAGTGCGTCAAATCACCAGCTGCTAAATTCAAATCTGCGTTCGCAGAAGCGTTTATACAGATCTGCACATTATAACCAATCGCACACGATTCTGTTGAGTTTATGAATGCAATGACCAATCAGAGGCGTTCAGGTGAGTCAGATGAGTTCAGGCTCGCTGACTGAATTCCCTGGCGAATTCTCTCATCAGAAACAACAAAGTGCAGAAGTGTGTACGATGTAAGTAAGATATCCATTTCACAGTGCAAACAGCTTCAGCAATTATAATGGGAGTTTTTGAGACAGAAGTCTTGATAATGAAATGATAATGATAATGTTCTTTGATAATGTAAGGTAAATGTCATTTGCTGTGTTTCTGTACAATGAAAGTGTTATAATTAGTAAATTAAAACTCTTTTTTTTTTATTAAATTCACGTTAAATACAAAGTCAGTCATATAACAATATTTTAAGGCATGACACCCATATGTGGTACTTTTATGCATAGTTAATGTGTCATTCTACAGAAATGTCCACTTTTGGTATGGCAATGTCTTAAATGTATTTCTTTTTCTAACATTTAAAATTAGACCACCTTTTTAGATTACCTTTTGATTTTATGAATATACACATCTTTATTTACCCATAAGGAAGGTCAGGTGACACCAGTGACAGAATAACACCATTGACCATTTTCATGAAAAATGCATTTTATAAAATGGCTTTTGCAAGGTATCAAACCACATGTTGTCAGTCGTGGTATACTCACTAAATTAAGTAGTTTAAGCCATTTGTATTCTAGTTTTTTACAATTCCCTAACAGTAAAGCAGGTCATACCAGTGAGTTCAACTAAAAGCTTCATATGAAATGTCATTTACATCATATATTTGATAGTTATGAATACATTATTGTATTTTAAATGGTAGAAAAACCTGGTTTGGACCTCAAAATAAAGCACTTTTTCTCTGTACATGGCTGTAGGGACAAGCAGTTCTGTGGCGCTTGGAATTCTATATAATTAAATAAAAACAATTATTGCCACATGGCTCAAGGAGGTGTAATTGTTCAAATAACATATTGTTTGATTTTAAAATATATAGAAATCTCATCCCTAAAGTGTTTTTCAAGTAATATTTCTGTAAAGGCTAGGGAGAGAAAAATTGACATTTCCATAGAATGACCCTAATAGAGCATTAGGCTAATTTGCCCGTTATAGATTAACTAACATGATATATAAAGGTGCAAAATGTATTTGCTTACTTGGGAATATTTCAAATAGCCTAAAAAAGGAAAAATGTAGTTCTGTAAAGGCTAGGGAGAGAAAAATTGACATTTCCATAGAATGACCCTAATAGAGCATTAGGCTACTTTGCCCGTTATAAATAATAAGTGCATGACGCCCCGGATCATACTTACTTATTTCTGAAATCTTTAGATCTAATATTTGTATTATAGGAAGAAGTGGACAATCAGCCATGGTTTTATGACCCTTTAATAGCGGGAGAACTGATTTTATTATTATTTTCTTTTCAATTCTCATATATTTCTGCATCTTTTAAGCATAAATGTAATAACATTAATCATACTTACTTATTTCTGAAATCTTTAGATCTAATATTTGTATTATAGGAAGAAGTGGACAATCAGCCATGGTTTTATGACCCTTTAATAGCGGGAGAACTGATTTTATTATTATTTTCTTTTTCAACATATCATTTCACATCATTTCAATTCTCATATATTTCTGCATCTTTTAAGCATAAATGTAATAACATTTGCTTATAATTCCAAGAAACATTTCAACCTGACATTTTTTATTCATTCAAAATCTCAATTTTGATTCGGACATAGGTAATGTTATCCTGATATTGTTCAGACGCTGGCCTGAATTCCGCCAAAGCTCTGTCATACTGGTCCAGCTCCGCCCGAAGTCGATCACCCTCAATTTTCCCAAGAATGGCCTCAACAATCATGTCGATCCCCAAGAACACCACTGTCAACACAACACCGGCTAATGCCGTTGCTCCAATTTTAGCAAACTTACCTGCTATGTTTGCCAGAATAGCTCCATTCTTAAGTAAAATGCCAAATAAAACAGTAGATCCCACAGTTCCAATACCACAAACTATTGCAAAAGCCCTTGAAATCGCTTTAAAATCTATAGTAGACAGAGAAGACAGTTTTCGCAGTTTCTCGTACAGGGTGGGTTCCAGCTTCTCCTTCAGCCTCTTGTCAATCCTCTCTACTTCTGCCTGTATCTTATGCATGCATTCAATTATCACATCACAGTTCTCCCGAAGAGTAGCGCTCTCGTTCAGAAAGATATGTTCGAAGGAGCAGCTCAAGTGCTTGTTCATAGCATCAATCAGTTGGTTGGTGGCTCTGAAGTTGTTCCTCATCAGATCTTGAAGCTCTTGACTTCTGCGGATGAGCTGCTCCCTTCTCTTAGGGTTTTCAGGGTAGAAGATGTCACTCCACATTTTTCTTAATATTAGGATCCTTAAGAAGAGAAACCATTTGTAAGGAAACTATAAATGAAAAGGCATTAACCTGTTAGCCTTCACCCCGCTTACTGAAGCCCCAAACTAAAACAGATCCCGTTCAAGAAGCCTTTCCACTAAAAGCATAAGTTTGGTCTCATTTGAGAGCACACACTTGGCAGTTTATTGTAAAGTCAGAATGAATTATTGTCCTAACGAGACAAAAGTCATTGATATCTTCAAAGCTTTGTAAAGTTATTAGAAGCTAAATATCTTTGTGAAAATAAAATTGAAGTTGGCCTAGCTTTAATCTAGAAATGCACTGCAGTTAAAGCCACACATCTGATCAAATCTGAAGAGAAGTCTAAAACTCTGAAATGTTTTTAAGACCAAGTCATATGATTTCTATTTTGAGAAGATTCTAAAATGCTTATCTTTACTGTTATCTTCTAAGCATCCATTCAGTGTATTGTCTGTATTGTTTTGTGGTGCAAAGTGCCCCATTTACACCTCTCTGGCCTGCTTATGGCTCTATTCTTTTGTCTTTATTACAATTACTGATGGGTCATAATTTTTTTCGGTAGAAAGACAAACAAATAGTGATGAAAGCCAACATATTAAATGTCACAGATTTACTGAGTAATCCAGTGTTTTGTAGAAGAGGGTCAAAATTACAATTTTCACCTGAGATTTGGAGCCAAATTACAGGGGGGTTAAAAATGACTTTAGAAAGATGGCAGCATCATTATTCTATTTTTACACAAAAAAATGAGATGAAAAACATATTTTAACAGTATTCTGCACACTGATAAATGCGGATTAGCATTGCGTTAAGTGGCCCCTGCCATTTTTCCTAACTAGATAAAGTCAAGATACATTTTTGTAGTTGCCATGGACTATGTTGACAAGAATGATGTGTAAATATTCACTGTGAAGCTTACACTGGTGACGTACCTGAGAGAAAACAGATTTCACAGTAAGGGATTGAATTTAAAGCAGTAAGAAAAAAGTGTTCTAAAGCTTATTGTTTTGCAATATATCACAGTTATGTATACTAAACTCTAAAAAATGCTGGGTTAAATACAACCCAGTGCTGGGTTTGTCCCTATTTTACCCAGCACTGGGTTGTATTTAATCCAGCATTTTTTAGAGTGTATTAGCAAAGGCCTGTATTTAGGGAGTACAAGTTATTTAAGTAAAATATATATATTTTTACCTGAATTATAGTATTTTTTGAGGGTACAACGCCCCCATGGGGCATCGCTTCCCACTATCATACTGTAGTTACTCTGTTCTGATCATAAAGGCCCAGGTTTCCTATTTACAAATTACCTCAAGTTAGCATCAGCTAGCTAGTTATCTAGCCATTTAGAAACAGCTAACAATATTTTTCAAATAATGTAATTTTTTAATTTCTAATTATTGGTTACATTCCTTTTCATTTTAAACTAAAACTGATTGTACTGTCTTTGCTGTGAATGCATAAAGCAAACTGTTTTGTCAGTCTGGGGGCATTTTACCTCACCTGTGGGGCAAAACAGATAGCATTGCAAACTGAGTATTAAAGTAAGTACTGAAGTATTTAAAGTACATCTCCATTTTATTATTCCAAGTCTACTGAAGCCGTGAACAGTCGCTCTGTGAACAGTCATTTAATTCAAAAGGTACACCTGAACTTTAGCATGACACAAGAGGTCACGAGAGACAATGCTATTTCACAACCAAACCTGATGGAATGAAATTCCTGTGCCCATAGCGTCTGCGGATTAATGCCATAAAGTTTTCTCATTGAACGTCAATATGTGACAGCTTGGGAGTGAGAATGTGTAGAAGTTATACGCACTTTAAAATACTTACAACTGGTACCTGGTACAGAAGACTCTGGTCTCTCCTTTCTCGTTACCTTTAAATTAAAGCAAAAGAGGCCAATTCTATTATAAAACAAGTTAGTTTACCGATTACAGTTTCTTTCTCTAGCAGTGGAAATATTGAACAAATATTGTAAGTTACAGTACTAACCCAAAGTTTTTCAATCAAAGACTTCTGGCTCGGAGGCACTCTTCAGGTCGTGAGTCAGCATCTAATGTAACTCTTGTTATCCCGGATATTTAAAGATAAATTGGTGACCTCCCCAGTGAGGCAATCCAGACTGGAAACGCCCCTCTGAAAAGACAAGCTCCTGTCCTCTCGTCTGTGTCACGTCTCACCCACAGCAACAATCTTCCTGCTTTCCTTCATTGTTCAATAGGTTGTGATTCATTATGTGATTTAAAAGTGAAATGCTAACTGCTAGATCATTTGATCTTACTAAGGTAACTTACTGGGCATTTAAATACAGATGATCAGGATTTATAACCATAAGAGAAGGTGCAAGGCAGTTGTCAAGAGCAGTGATGCCAACTTAGCAAATTGGTTGCTAAATTTAGCTTTTATTTTTTTATTTTTCAAAAAGCTCCAGGCAAGAAATTTTGCTATTTTTAAAAATTTATTTAGCATAAAAAAGGCACATATTTTCATCTAAATGACACAAAACGGGGAAACCATTGAACAGCCAGCCAGCCAAGCAGCAGAAAAAATGAAGTTGCTACTTGCACTTGTACACTAATAATTGTTTATTTATGATACAGCATGTTATTAGCTTGTCACTTAGGTACACTGTTAGAAAGAATATGTGAAAAATGGAAAAGGTACTGGTAATTTTCTGCCAATACATTATCTGTTAAGTAGTAACCCTAAAACCCCAAATTTAACGTGTAATTTAAAACACCTGTGAAAAATCAATACAGATTGCTTAATATTAACACAGTGCACTGTGCCTTATTTTTACAGACTTTTATTAGAGAGTAGGAGATGAACTCCCAGTACACTGCTTAAAACTATTTTCAGAATGTGTAGTTTTACTAATTAATAATAAACAAAAAAAAACAGATGAAATGTAATTAAAATATCTGATCATAAAGATGTTCTTTATATTCTTTTACAAATAAAATGCTATTTTTTATGGACAAATCTAAATATATTTTGAATCATATTTCTCACAGAGATTTGAGTAATCTCATTGTGTATTCTTAGCAATAATGCAGTTTTGTGTCATGGTTACGCAATGCATTTAGTATTTAGCAACTTCACCTAAGAATTAGCTGGAAAAGCTGGTCAAGAGCTGATTCCACAGGGGAGTTTTGCTTTTTTAAGATGAGACATGACACATGAGGAAGTATGAAGAATGACAGTTAGTGATCTATACACACATTCACACGTATCCTTATCTGGTACCGGAGCATCAGAGCCCGCTCTGCAAGACTGCTCAACAGCTTTTTCCGCCAGGCTGTGAGCCCCCGCTGAAATCTCATCCACAACCCTACCTGCAGAAACACAATCGTTTCTTTCTAAATGCACCAGACATGTTCTTATAAACACTCCATGTTACAAGAACTTAATAAGGACTAAATAAATGTTTACTTGTGAATGCACCACTATCATATTGCACTATTTGCTTCTTAATCTTAAATACCTCTTTTGCACAATATCATGCACAGTTATGTAAAGTACTTGTATAGTCTGTCGTAGGTTATGTGTATGTATAGTCAACTATTTATAGTATATGTATAGTTAGATTACTGCTTTCAGTAAGTTAGATATGTATAGATTTGTTCTTACGTCTAGTGTTGTATGTTTGCAGACTGAGCAGCCTCTTACATATAGGGAGGCATCCTGGGTCATGTTGGGCCACCAGTAACGATTGTGGAGGAGCGAGAGGGTTTGCAGGCTGCCTGGGTGTCCAGAGTCAGGAGAAGTATGATACAATGGGGAAAAAAATATATATGTGAAAGGCTGCTCAGTCTGTGCCAGGTCCAAAGTCCCACGACGATTACTAGAAGGTAAACTGGTCCCCTTGCCAGTCCCTCAATGACCATGGTCACATCTCGGGATTGATTTCATCACGGACTTACCCTCATCCGACGCCAACACCTGTATCCCGGTGGTGGTGGATCACTTCTCCACTTCTCCAATGCAAACTCATCCCTCTAAAAGGCTTACCCACTGCTTTAGAAACTGCTGAAGCATTGTTTCACCAATTATTTTGACATTTCGGACCTGAGGACATAGTGTCTGATAGAGGACCTCAGTTTATATTCCGTGTGTGGCAAGCCTTCTTCCTTGTCTACTGATTGCTGAGAGGAAAATGTTTACAAACTGGTCTTTTTGGAGCGGAATTTATACATTATAATTAAGTCCAGCACTTAATCGCTAAAATGATGATTCAAACAAAAAATATTATCCGTAAGCTAAGCAATCTACGGAGCCCTGCACATGACATGCAGGAAAAAAATAGTAGGCTAAATCATGCACACAATTTATTCCCTTGATTTACTAAATTATGTGCACTTTTTAGCAAATTGATGGAACGAATTAGTAGTACTTTTTTTTTAACACTTAAATTGAAGTTAAATGTTAATAGAGGCTTGCGTTGTGTGGCAAGATCCCTCATCATATTAAACTTACTTTGATTCGAAATGTCGTGTCTCGCAGGACCACAGTGATACATAAATAAACATAATATAAACATACAACACTAGACGTAAGAACAAATCTATACATAAAAAAAAGCAGGTTGATTTGTTGCTACCTTGCGTAACCATGACAAAAACTGCATTATTGCTAAGAATACACAATGAGATTACTCAAATCTCTGTGAGAAATATGATTCAAAATATATTTAGATTTGTCCATAAAAAATAGCATTTTATTTGTAAAAGAATATAAAGAACATCTTTATGATCAGATATTTTAATTACATTTCATCTGTTTTTTTATGTTTATTATTAATTAGTAAAACTACACATTCTGAAAATAGTTTTAAGCAGTGTACTGGGAGTTCATCTCCTACTCTCTAATAAAAGTCTGTAAAAATAAGGCACAGTGCACTGTGTTAATATTAAGCAATCTGTATTGATTTTTCACAGGTGTTTTAAATTACACGTTAAATTTGGGGTTTTAGGGTTGACACGGGTCACGACGAGGCGTTCCCCATAGCGACCCCTAGAGGACGCAGTTCGAAGTTCCCATGAAAGGGAACCAAAACTCCCCTGTGGAATCAGCTCTTGACCAGCTTTTCCAGCTAATTCTTAGGTGAAGTTGCTAAATACTAAATGCATTGCGTAACCATGACACAAAACTGCATTATTGCTAAGAATACACAATGAGATTACTCAAATCTCTGTGAGAAATATGATTCAAAATATATTTAGATTTGTCCATAAAAAATAGCATTTTATTTGTAAAAGAATATAAAGAACATCTTTATGATCAGATATTTTAATTACATTTCATCTGTTTTTTTATGTTTATTATTAATTAGTAAAACTACACATTCTGAAAATAGTTTTAAGCAGTGTACTGGGAGTTCATCTCCTACTCTCTAATAAAAGTCTGTAAAAATAAGGCACAGTGCACTGTGTTAATATTAAGCAATCTGTATTGATTTTTCACAGGTGTTTTAAATTACACGTTAAATTTGGGGTTTTAGGGTTACTACTTAACAGATAATGTATTGGCAGAAAATTACCAGTACCTTTTCCATTTTTCACATATTCTTTCTAACAGTGTACCTAAGTGACAAGCTAATAACATGCTGTATCATAAATAAACAATTATTAGTGTACAAGTGCAAGTAGCAACTTCATTTTTTCTACTGCTTGGCTGGCTGGCTGTTCAATGGTTTCCCCGTTTTGTGTAATTTAGATGAAAATATGTGCCTTTTTTATGGTAAATATTTTTTTTTTTAATAGCTACATTTCTTGCCTGGAGCTTTTTGAAAAAGAAAAGAAAAAAAAAGCTACATTTAGCAACCAACACTGCTCTTGACAACTGCCTTGCACCTTCCCTTATGGTTATAAATCCTGATCATCTGTATTTAAATGCCCAGTAAGTTACCTTAGTAAGATCAAATGATCTAGCAGTTAGCATTTCACTTTTAAATCACATAATGAATCACAACCTATTGAACAATGAAGGAAAGCAGGAAGATTGTTGCTGTGGGTGAGACGTGACACAGACGAGAGGACAGGAGCTTGTCTTTTCAGAGGGGCGTTTCCAGTCTGGATTGCCTCACTGGGGAGGTCACCAATTTATCTTTAAATATCCGGGATAACACGAGTTACATTAGATGCTGACTCACGACCTGAAGAGTGCCTCCGAGCCAGAAGTCTTTGATTGAAAAACTTTGGGTTAGTACTGTAACTTACAATATTTGTTCAATATTTCCACTGCTAGAGAAAGAAACTGTAATCGGTAAACTAACTTGTTTTATAACAGAATTGGCCTCTTTCGCTTTCATTTTAAGGTAACAAGAAAGAAGAGACCACAAAGGAGTCTTCTGTACCAGGCTGTGAGTTTTTTAAAGTCCTTATGATTTCTACACATTCTACACATATTGACTTTCAATGAGAAAACTTTGGTGTGAATATGCAGACACTATGGGCACAGGAATTTCATCACATCAACTCACATGCCTTATTCAGACAGCAATTTTTTTTCATGTGGAAATCTGTAAAAAAAAAAAAAAAGTTTGCATGGCACCTCAATAATAAAACTCATGCATTCAGATGAATGATGAATGATTCAGCAGAAAAAATGTCAGGCGCTCTTCTTAAAACGACCGGCTGGTGGCGCTTAAAAACGTTTTGGTGGCACAGCATTTTTCCAGCTGAGACACTTTAGATGCTATGATTTGGAATATCCACGGCAGCAACATATTACTAGTATCTCGTTTTTAAGAATTGTACTAAATATAAAACAGCAGTAACCAGTAATATGGACTTTTCCATTGCTGTAGGCAGTTGTTGTACAAGTAGGATGGTTGGTCGCTATTTGTCCCACCCGTCCTATATTTATAGATGGGTAAATAGTGATAGTGACGAGAGCAGCGTTTTACAGTTATCAACTCAAACAAACCCCAAAAAATTAAAAAGAGGGCAAGGGCAAATGAACTTGTAATTATTATGGCAGTGCATCAAAATTCAGCGTCATCAGTCTGCCAAAAAGAAACAGAATGCTTTACGCACCATTAGACGTGGTAGGGACCATGTGTACATTTCTTTCATACCAACTAACATTTTGAAAATATGAACATGAGTTTCATGAATTCGAAAGTTTACGTCAGAACGGCTTTATGGACAATTTACACAAAAATTTGTTCTGCACGTGTTTCATGAATGAGGCCCATTGTGTTTTTGGTTTTGTCTTCAGTGCCTTGTGCGGCCTAGTTTCCCAGTGTATGATTATTGTATTCAGTTCACCTGCCGTCTAATTTATTAGTCCTAATTTGGTTCAGTACTTGTAGTCCCATGTTTTCTTGTGCCTAGCTCACACTGCATGATTTTAGCCCCGGTTTTCACTCGCCAACAGATTTTGCAAAATTGCCGACAAATGCCTGAAATCAAATCGGTGCGATTCAAAATCCTGCTCTGTGAAAATTACATTGACGATGATCTACAGCCAATGAGAGAGCGCGATACAAGGCAGCAGGGAGTTCAAGGAGGAGTTAAAGACCACTATATCAGCAAGCAAAGGCTCCTTTTCGGTCTATTTGAACTCGAGAAATAAAGGAAGGAAGGTTTCTTTTTCTCATTTTCGCTGCAAATTAGCACACAGACAATTTGGATCGCAAGCTTCTTTTGTCCTTAATTGCATTTTACTTCCTGTTAGAGTGAAGTGAAGTGAAGTGACGTGGCATGTGGCCAAGTATGGTGACCCATACTTGGAATTAGTGCTCTGCATTTATCCCATCCAAAGTGCACACACACAGCAGTGAACACACACACACCGTGAACACACACCCGGAGCAGTGGGCAGCCATTTCTGCTGCGGTGCCCGGGGAGCAGTTGGGGGTTCGGTGCCTTGCTCAAGGGCACCTCAGTCGTGGTATTGAAGGTGGGAGAGAGCGCTGTACATTCACTCCCCCCCTACAATTCCTGCCGGTATGAGACTCGAACCCACAACCTTTGGGTTACGAGTCCGACTCTCTAACCATTAGGCCACGACTTCCCCCAGTCTTGCACAAGAACTCTGACCTCATTGCATTATTTCCTTATCACTTCTCGTGTGTTTGGTTGTGCAACGTTGTTTTCGAACCAGACAGAATTGAATTGTTTCAGTCAACTAAATAGATTTGAATCTACAGTAGATTTTGTCGACTAAAATCTAAAGGGTTTATTTAAATAGTAATGCATCAATTAAGCATTTCTCTTGCAATACACAGATACACATTCGATATTCTCCCAACAGTTTACATTCACTTAATCAACTGTTAATTTACTCGGCAAAATTGAAATGTTAACATAATTGTGTGAAATAGAGCTCAGTTCAGTACTTGTCAGGGACTGACACATACTAGTTGAGCCTGAGCCCTAGAGTGGTGGAACTATGATGCATTTTTGTTGGCCAAAACTTGGAAGCAAGTTAGCATTTTAGCACTTCCGGTTCCATCGTCCTGAAGTCAATGGCTTTTTTGAATGGGTTTTTGGTTAAATGAGGTGAAATGAGGTCTGTGGTTAACACAAGCTCAAGATACTTTCACGTTTTATTCTACATGATAAAGTACATCAGGATTACCCAACCAGTGACTTTTCAAAGCTGTTCCGTGTCTTAAAAAATCTTAAAAGTAATGGGCGTGTCAATCCTAAATTTAGGACTCCTAAATATTTGCTCTAAGAGTATTTCACAAAGTGTTTTAGAACTAAAACTAGCTCCTAAATCTGTGAAACATTAGGAGTAGTGAAGAGGACTCCTAAGTCACTAAGACCAAATGACAAACTATCCACCATGCTGAAAAAAACCCATACAAACCATCACAGAAATTCTAATGGTTTCCACTACAAATACCAATGCAATCATTACAAACCATCAACTTTTAGCCATTAAAACCAATAAAAAATGGTTTCCTGTAGTGTGCTTTTGGGACATATTCCATTAGGATTTAGTGGTTTTATCAAGCCACCAATTAAAGGTGACCAATTACCAGTAGAGACCAACAGGCACCATTACAGTTTCCATTAAAACCAGTACAATTACCATTATAACCAGTAAAACCATTACAAATTTCGTGATGGTGTCTGTTGTCTTTTTCAGCAGGGCTAAAATTGCTGTAGCCGGCAATCTGCCTAAGAACGTAAACATACTGCATTTTTTTTGCACACATATGTTTTCTCACACGTCTTTTTTGGTTTTGGAGGTTATCCCAGCTCTAAATTTTCATTAACAAGTTGGGCAAGAAGTAACAGCTGTTCTCGCGTCCAGTTTGGTTTTCTTTTGCGTTTGCATGTCTTACTATCAGCCGTGATTATTCTACTCTGTTAATTAAAAGGCTGTTTATATGCATATCTGCTAATTGTTTACATGAAGCACACATGTAAGAGGCTGACAATTAGCTGAACATATACTTGTTTAAAGATGCAGTCCGTAAGTTTTGCCTCTTTGTCACCATCTCCGTTTGAAAACCTGGAATTGCAGCTACTTGCGGAATTATCTTCATTGCGTGGGTTGTGCTCCGGCGCGGCTCCAGCGCGGATGAATCTAATGTTTTGAAGAGCATGTGTGGCTGTCAGTCACCGCACCGGTGTGAATCCTGTACTTAGTAATCACAGATTCTAGCCTACGTCTTGGAATATATGACCC